>NC_056739.1:502323835-502341335 GCF_019279795.1 Protopterus annectens
TGAACACAAGTCAGCAGGGTTAACATCAATGTTAACTACTGAAAAGTTATAGATTTTAAAATCTCCATCAGTATACACTAAAATGTTGCATTTGTAGTTTTGATTACTATTAGAAGGAATTGTACATTCATTCCCATGAATTGGAGTGTCTACCTCCTCTGTCCATGTTGGTGTACCGATTGGCCAGTCTGGGGGGACCTGTTTGGGAAATCTGAGTTTCGGTGGTTCCTCTGAGGAGGGTGTGTGATGTTTCACTGTCTCCCATCGGTTCCTGCAGTTCCTGCCCCTTATGCATTTTGATCTCCTCAATGGAGGAAAATCCAAATGGTCAAGCATGAGCAATTGCTGGTTATTCACTGAATTATGGTTATTATTGTTCAAATTCTCATGAACATTATTATTTCTATGTGAGTTAATTGGGTTAGTTGTATCACTATTGTATTGTTTAAAATTCCTTCAACCACAGGTGGGTTAGGGTAAGCCAATTCCTGTGAATAATCTGCATGGTTATGTTCAAGTTTTTTCATTTTGCTGTTTTTTTAGATGTTGCAGTTGCTGTTAAATACTGGTAAAGACACAGGCATGCTCAATTTAATTTGCTCTTTAAAACAACTCTGAGTCACATTTAATGCATTTGACTGTACATTATCACCAAACTGGGGAGAATTCTTTAGTCCAGACTATGGACCATCTTGGAAAACATTTTGTAGTGATTTTATAAAAGGAGGTTTATTGTGCATCTGCTTACTGTTGGTCCTATAAGTTGAATTACCGGTCACTGACATTTACAAGCTTACTATTTATTGCACTGCATTGCATGCCATTGTTCTCCTTGATCTCTTTCATGTCTAAAATACAAAACGTTCTGCTAATACTGCAGCTAAGCATTTACACCACAGCAAATGGTCATATGACTTCTCTGCCTTCTAATTCCTATGATCATATGATCCAGAAAATCGAATTTTCTGCATCATGTAGTGCTCATTTTATCCTTTTCAGCTCCTGTTTATTTCTCTTGTGATAGCCATGGAACTTTATAAAATAAATTTATGATAAATTCTAATGTTTGATTTCTGTCTGATATTTAGACAAGTGAATAATTATTTGACCCATAATCCAGGCAAAATAACTCGAGTCAATGTTTCAGGGAGTGTAACCATAAACGTAAGTCATAATATCTAAATTTTCCACTTCCTGTTTCAATTTTTGGGTTTGATTTTTGTTCAGTTGTCACATTGATTCCTATGATATTATGAGGGCAATCACCACTATGTGCCTTCAAAGGTAGTGTGAACAAGACACTTACATATATCCTGCACTGTCATGTGTTCTTTTCACACATTTGCATCATCTTCATACTACAAGTCCCTTATACACAACATTTTCCATCTGCACTGTGACTTATTAATGCTCTGTGGGACATTTTAAATAATTTTTAAGGACCAGAATATGTTTCCTCTGCATATGGAATAAAAATGTCTAAATGTCTTTTCACTCACATTAATAAAAAAATGGTTGCTTGTCTAATGCAAATAGCCAATAGAAATTAACACAATAGTCCCTGTTTTATTATATTTAAAGCAATACAATTTTTTATATAACTCAAAGTTGTACTGATTTATATAGATGAGACATGTCTAAAATCAAATCTACAACCATTTATAGATAAGACAGATGGAGAAAGGCAGACAAAGATCTGATAAGCTGTAAAAAATGGAGTGCTTAAGGTAAGCAGTCAAAAGTTATCAAGAAGCCACTTTGTGGGGCATGGCCAAGATTGGTAACTAAAAGCAGCAACTGGGGAAAATTCTGTGACTGAAAACTTTTTATGGCAGAAAATATAATTCTTCTTTCGGCTTTTCCTAGTTAGGGGTCTCCACAGCTGAACTCCGGTCCACTAATGACTGGCAGTAGATTTTTATGGTGCCGAGGGCCAGCTTGACGCCCAACCTTCAATGAAGCCGTGCCCATTTACGCATGTCTTTCGAATGCCACTTGACCACTGGGAGGACATGCAGACTCCACACAAAAGGCGCTCCAGCCAAGAATCGAATGGGAGAACCTTTTGCTGTGAGTTGACAATGCCACCGCTTCACCACTGCGACTCTCTGACAGAAAATATAATTAAAACATGAACATTTGGAGACACTTATGTCAATCTTCTAATGTGCATTAAGACAATGTTGAGGCTTGGGTGTTCATTTAAGTAGTTTATTGTATACAAATACATCAAGATGGATGACAGGAACATTAAACTTAAACTATCTAAGTAACTGACTGACTACATACTTGCATGCTCACACTCTGGCTGTTCACTCAAAATGGCACTCTTACCTGCATGTGCTCAGTACTTAAATGCACTGCTGACTCAATGGAAAGCTTCTTAAAGGTATATCACACATATTGATCTACAGCTTCCCTCTTTACTGAGCTGTGTCATATAAACAATTACATTTCAAAAGGCATTAAATTACACAGGCAACAATAAAGAAAAAAAAAAACAGTCATGTCCAGGTTGCCGTATATCCGGAACTAGGCATTGAGATGCAACCTGATCCCGTAACATAATAGTTAGGATTGGATTTAGCAACAGGGACCGGTCACTGGAAAATGTTCTGCTTGAGTAGTCTCAGGGATTTTCTCAGGAATGGGGATTGCTGATGGAATGTTCACAGAAACAAGAACATGGGACAAGTCACTCTGAGAACTAAAGTCTTTGTCACAGGCAAGATGCTGTATCTCTGGTTTGGACACTGGTAACAAATGCTTCCAATTTCATCTGAATTCCATTCCTTGTGATTCCACAATGTACGATCTCAGCTCTTGACACAAACATTTCACATATCCACTGTGATCAAAACCTTTTAATGTCTGCATCCTCACTATCTCCTTCTTTTTGTAAAAAACAGAGTAGTTTGCTGGTTTTATTGTAGTAAGACTTCAGGAACAAATGCTTTTTCAACAGTTGGACTTTTACTCCAATAAATTACTGTTGATTGGTAGTGTGGTTCGGGTTTGTCTCGATATAAGTCTCTGGGCAGGTGAACCAAGATGTTTATCACAACAAATGTTTCTTAGATTTAACAAGTTTAGAAAAACGTCAGTATTGTCATGTTTGGATTTCTAATTTGAGTAAGAGTCTACTAACAGCAAGTAATGTTGACCATTCCACTCAAAGATATCTGTAGCTGCTGTCGACCAAGGTAGTTCAGGTATCTGGCTTAACTGACGTGGTTCTTTTTGTTGATGCTGCTTTGTAATATTACATACTCAAAAAGTTGAAAGTACTTTCTCAAGATCTCTTGATGTAGAAGGCCAAAATACTAGACCTCTCACCCTTCTTTTGATAGAATCAGTTCCTGGCTGGCCATGATGCAAAATCTGAATGTACTCTGGTTGCAAGGATTTTGGAACAATCACTTTAGGACTGTTCATAATGATACCATTGTCTGACAAAATCTCATCTCTGCATGGAAAATAGGGTTGCACTTCGACTGGTAAACAATATTGCTTTGAAGGCCATCCTCGACTGATAAAGAGGTTTAGCTTCTGGAGATTTGGATCTGAAGCTGTGTGAATTCTAAGCTCATCAAGATGTGTGTAAGAAAAATTTCTCATTTCCACAACCTCAGAATTAAGATGCTGATTGTTATGCTGTCCTGTGTTTTTTTTTTCTGGTCAATCTGGATAAAGTATCAGGAAGTTAAAGAAGCTTACCTTTTGTATAGACAAGATTGAAGTTATACCTTTGCAATTTGAGCATCATATGTTGCAGTCTAGCTGTAGTTGTATGCATAGGCTTTCTCAAAATAGTAACTAAAGGTTGGTGATCAGTTTTGATCTGGATAGGTCAAGCATAAATATAATCATGGAACTTTGAACATGCAAACACAATTGTCAAAAGCTCTTTCTCAATCTGGCCATATTCCATCTCAGTTTGAGCAAAAGTTCTTGTTGCATAGCCTACTGGTCTGACCTCTTGAAGAATGTCTGCACCTATTCCAAACTTAGAATCATCACAGGAAAGAGTATCTGGTTTGTGAACATCATAGTGGCTGAGAGCTGGTGGGTTGGCAAATTTCTGTTTCAGGACATCATATACTTTTTTGTGCTGTTCTGATCATGACCAAATTACATCTTTGCATGTCAGCTCTCTGAGCAGCACTGAAAGGTGGTTTAAATCTGGACTGAACTTGCCTGGATAGTTGACCATACCAAGGAAATGATGTAGGGCTTGAACATTGTCTAGAGCTGGCATCTCTAGAATTACTGTTTGCTTTGAAGGATATGGTCGTAAGCCTGAACTGGTAAACAAGTGACCAACATAAGTAACTTCTCATAGCCTGAACTTGCACTTCTGAGGATTCAGCTTAAGATTCACTTCAAAACATTCGAAAATGTTAAAAAAAATAAATAAATAAATAAATAAATAAAACAAAGTTACAAAACCAAAAATCAAAGGCTGTGCCACCCACACCCCCCTACTTAAATATACCAACTCCAAGATCTCACTACAGTGTAGGGAAGGGAAAATTTCCCATTTCTGCACTGTAGTGCACTGATGTGCGATCTCGGAGTTGGTATATTTAAGTAGCGGGGGGTGTGGGGGTGCAACTAAAACCTTTTTCTTTTACTTTTACTTTTTTTGTTTAATTATTTTTTTTACATCTTTGAACATTTAAATGTTCGATTTCTAAAGGTTGACCTTTAGAGATTCGAACATTTAATCATTCATTGATGTAATATACACCCGTTTGGCTTCACCATTGCCTCCTACTAGAATATCATCTACTATAATAGCACAGGGATAGCATTAGAAAATTTGCTCCACTGAACACCGAAAGACTTCACTGGCAAAATATATTCCAAATGGCATTCTTGGAAATCTATATCTTCCAAATGGCGTACCAAATGTGGTTAACAATGAAGATGTTTGGTCAAGCAAAATTTGCCAAAATGAACTCTTTGCATCTAAGACAGAAAAAAAACAGTGGCATTTGCCAAGAGAGCAGCAACCTCTTTGACTGTGTGCATTGGATGATGAGGCCTTTTTAATGCATTGTTAAGATCTCTTGGATCAATACATATTCTGATATCATCTGAGCTTTTCTTATGCGCTACCACCATGGAGGATACCCATTTAGTAGGTTCTTCTACTGGACAAATTACTCCTAGCTGCACCATTTTGTCTAGCTTGGCTTTGTCTCTGTTCTGCATAGCTACTGGAACCTTCCATGCTGGTCTGAGTACTGGACGGACATCTGGATCTAACTTCTTAGAGTACACAACTGGTAGTTTGCCTAGTTCATCTGTAAAAATATCAGCATACTCAGACAAAATAGTTTGGGTGAAATTTGAGCTGCTGCCATTCAGGCTTACATGGTGAACTTCTTTATTACATGAAAGCAGTCCCAATTTCAAACTGTCTCTGAGGCCTAACAATGTCTGCACATGTCTCTTGGTAATCATGGTCACACAGGTAGAAACCGCACTCTCCAAAGCTAGGAATACAGCATCCATGGGACCAGATGACATCCCGGGCTGTGTACTACATGAACTACAAAATGCACTGGCACTTCACCTAAGTGTCATGTTTAATCATAGCCTCACCTCAGGCTTAGTGCTAACTGAGTGGCGCACAGCTGCAGTTATTCCATTCCACAAGGAGGGATCCACCTTGGATCCCGGGAAATACCGTCCCATCAGTCTGATGAGCCTGATCTGCAAGGGCATGGAATGCATTATCATGGAACTTATAAACAAAGACATTGGCAACCTTCAAACAACACAATGGAGGATATCCATTCAGTAGGTTATTCTATTGGACAAATTATTCCTAGCTGTACCATTTTGTCTAGCTCAGCTTTGACTCTGTTCTCCTTAGCAACCGGAACCTTCCGTGCTCGTCTGACTACTGGATGGACATCTGGGTCTAACTTCATAGAGTACACAACTGGTAGCTTGCCTAGTTCATCTGTAAAAATATCAGCATACTCAGAAAAAAGTTTGGGTGAAGTTTGAGCTGTTGTCATTCAGGCTTACATGGTGAACTTTTTATTAAGTAAAAGCAGTCCCAATTCCAAACTGTCCTGAGGCCTAACCATGTCTGCACATGTTTCTTGGTAATCACGGCCACACAGGTAGAAACCACACTCTCCAAAGTGAATAATACAGCATCCATGGGACCAGATGACATCCAGGGCTGCGTACTGCATGAACTACAAAATTAACTGGCACCTCACCTAAGTGTCATGTTTAATCATAGCCTCACCTCAGGCTTCATGCCCACTGAGTGGAGTACAGCTACAGTTATCTCACTCCACAAGGGGGGATCCACCTTGGATCCCAGGAACTACTGTCCCATCCATCAGACGAGCCTGATCTGCAAGGGCATGGAAGACATTATCATGGAACTTATAAACAAAGACATTGGCAACCTTCAAACACTGGAACCCACGCAGTTTGGGTTTGTGAAGGGCCAATCTTGTCTCCTGAACCTGATTGATTTCTTCAAATCAGTCTCCAGAGCTGTGGACGAGGGTAAGGCTGTCCATGCAGCCTACCTGGACCTCGCCAAGGCCTTCGACACCATCCCCAACTCTGGAATCATAGATAAACTTACTAAGCTGGGCATAAATCCCTATGTCACTTGATGGGTTGACAACTGGCTTACTGACAGAACCCAGACTGTAAAAGTAGCTGACTCCAAATCCAGCTCCAGACAAGTGACAAGTGGAGTACCTCAGGGTTCAGTCCTGGGACCGCTCTTGTTTGGCATCTACTTCTCTGAAGTACAGGCCAACACTAAGGGACTCTGGCTAACAAAGTTTGCAGATGACTGCAAACTGGGAGCCATTATTGAATCCCCAAATGATGTGGATATTCTACAAAAGGGCCTTACAGAAACAAATGCTTGGTGCCAGAGCCATGGGCTCAAGCTTAATTCCAAGAAATGTATAGTTATCCCCTTTGGGAAAAACCATGTACCCATGAATTACCACATAGGTGGTAGTACACTATACACTGAAAGTTTGATGAGAGACTTAGGGACACAGGTGGACAGTGGTTTCACCTTCGATAACCACATCACCACAACAGTCAGGAAATCCTTCTATGTGGCACACCTCATCACTAAGGGCTTTTCATCCAGAAAAAAGGAGGTCATTGTCCCACTGTACTCATCCCTCATTAGACCCATTATAGAGTACAACACCTGTTTGGTACGTACCTGAAAAGACATCTACAACAGCTGGAAATGCCGCAGAAATACCTCACTAAAAGAATCACAAGCCTAAAGCAGATGCCCTATGCTGACCATCTAAAAAAAACTCCAGCTATACTCTGTGTAATATCATCTACTCAGAGGCAATCTCTCATACAATGCCATGTCAAACCCTGAGCTATTGGACATGCTCCACTTAAAAAATCCTAATCCCTCAGAGCCACATGCTCCAGGGATCTAAACCTTGTCATCACAATGAACAAAACATGCTGGAGGGATAGGTTCCTGACCCAGAGACTCCCCATACTCTGGAATAGACTGCCCATACAAGTCAAGCAGATCACCTCCTTGGCCCTCTTCAAAGGGAACCTTGATGATTGGATGGGATATAGGAAATTCACCCCGGGGATCACAGTCGCCCTGCTAGACAGGGTCCAGGGAAGTAAACATTGTGGGAAGAAATATCCAGGGAATTGTTTGGCTAGGTTTGTATAGGCGTTAGGGCCGATAGCCTAGTACCAGCCTATGAACCTATGAACCTATGACTACAAAACAATTGTAAGTCATAGCTGTTCCCAGCAGAGTAACATGAAATCACTACTGAGCCTTCAGTTTAAATCTCTTCACCACCATAAGCAACAAGATTTGCACCCTTTGTCAAATCCAGAAGTTCTACAGCTTTTACTCGAGCAAATATTTCTGCTCACATAACAATGCACTTTGAGCCTGTATCTACTTTGAGATCTACAGGACTCCCATTAATCCAAACAGTACGAAAGATCTCATTATTTGCCTGCAAATCTACTGCATTGACTGTTTCACCAAGCAAAGACACACCATCAACATAAAAAGTAGGGTTGCAGCTTTCTAATTGATCAAGTTACCTCTTGGAATACCCTCTTTTAATAAAAAAAGAATGTGCCTTATTTAATTTATAAAACTTTTTGAAGTGATTCCACTTATTGCAAGAATGACACTGCTGACCAAAAGCTAAGCATTTTTCTCTCCTGGGTTCATGATTACCACCACAGTTATGACAGTTGAGTATAAAACTGGGTGGAGGCATATGTTTTGACTTTGTTGGCTCACCCTTATCCTTCACTGAGCATGCTCTGGAATTTTCTGGAAAGACTCAGGGTTTCCCAAAGACTGTTACAGGATCTTCCGCAGCTTCCATGTGCTTGGGCCTGTTTCTTTTAACCCTGTGTTGCATACTATCAGCATGAACTTTGTCACTGTGCCTTCCACACCTATCCTCATTTGTAAGCATACCTGTGTGCTTTTCTATAAGCTTGTATATTTGACAAATCTCAGTGGCCTTATTTAACATTAAATCACTGATTCAAAGCAAAATTTTTCTCACTGTGTCATTGTTAATACCACACACAAGCCTGTATCTTATCATTTGATCTCTCAAATCACCAACTTTGTACATTTTAGCCTTATTTCTCAAGTCAGTTTATATATATATATATATATATATATATATATATATATATATACATCTCAAAAATGACACCAGGCTTTTGATCCCATGTGTACAATAAGTGCCTTTTCATTGTAATATTCATTTGGGGGTTACACATTTTTGTAAATTTATGTTTTAAACACTCGGGGTCTTCCCTTGTTTCAGTCGGTATATGGCAATATTCCCCCTCCCCTGCAAACACAGTAGGTGCATACACAAATGAATGCTCACTTTCAATGTCCTCTGAACCAGCAAAATTAAGCACAATAAATGTTTTTGTATGTGTCTTTGTCACAAAAGCAGTTTGTATGAAAATATAATATTCCTACTCAAACACTCTCCAGTTTTCTGCAATATTGTTATCAACCACAAGTGGTGCAGGTCCGCGAAAACCTTTTGCCATGCCAACAGATTATAGTAAACCACAATGCAAAATGGCCCTTGTAATTATGTACAAATATTCACACACTCCATTTCCTTGTAATAATATTCAAATCCACAATAAACTCTTTAAAATACTATAGTCTGCAAAATATGCTTTGAAATAATTGTACTTTGTGAAATATGCTTTGAAAAGACTGACTGCACTTTGTGAAATAACTGCACTGTAATACTGCACACACTTGCAAACACTTTGCACACTTTAGATATTTTGAATAGCTTTGGTTAATACAAAATAGTAGCACTTTTTTTGTACATTTTATGCAATTCAGATATTGTTTCAAACATTTTCATAACTATTTCGAACATTTTTATAATTCTGTCACTGTTTTGGACATTTCCTTTAATAAGAAATTTGCATTGAGCATCCTGAGTGCTTTGCTTTATACTTGTAATGAATGAAATCATTTAAGCAAATTTTAGTACCTGAAATTTGTTTCTGACCTGTTTTGCTAGTTATTTGAGCAGTAGGGATAATCCACTCCTATATATTCCTTCAACTTTAACTGGTTGCCTCATCACTGTAACTCTGGATCCCATTCTGACACCATGTCTGTCTTCTTATGTGCATTAAGACAACATTGAGGTTTGGGTGTTCATTTAAGTAGTTTATTGTATACAAATACATCAGGATAGATGACAGGAACATTAAACTCAAACTATGTAACTGACTGTCTAAATAGTCACCCAAAAAAGAAAGTGAATTAAATAACCACATCTTTTACTCCAGGACTTCATCAGATGAAACTATTTTAAAAAAACTCTGCCTTTATACTTTATTAACAACACAGTTAACCAATGAAACACAATTTCATTATTTTGAATAAACCAATGAATTTCTCATCTCATTAATATTTATTGTTTCATTTATTAGTTGTTTCATTCAATATTAGTGTTTCATTGGTTAATTGTGTTGTTAATATTTTAAAATAGTTATTTAATAAGTTTGGATTTCTTGACTGTCTAAATACTTTCACATTCTGGCTGCTCATTGAAAATGGCACTCTTACTTGCACATGCTCAGTACTTACGTGCCCTGCTGACTCACTGGAAAGCTTCTTAAAGGTATATCACAAACACTGATCTACAATGTGTTAGCTAATTTTATTCATTAATAGCTTCAAGTTTTTAAAAAGCTGTAATTTTCCTGTGAGAATTTAAACTTCTTGGTTAATAGAGAAGGGATTTCAAAATGAACCATTAGAAATGGTACTCAGGATTCTTGTTTTAAAAAAGGCATTCAGTCACTGATATCTAGTACGCAGGATATATTAATTAAAATTGACAAACTGAATGCCAAAATAGAAAGTTTCTAAGAAGAGTCCAGAAAAAAGATGGGACATTTAGAAACTCTTATGAAACAATAAAGTGCACATATTAGCAATATGGAAGAAGTGTTAAATTATCATGAAGAGAGGATAAATGAAGGTGAGTCTCAGAATCAAGTTTTTTAAAAAACAAAATATCTCATAGATAGAGTTGATGATTTAGAAAATAGACTGCAATGAAATAACATTAGAATTTATGGAATACCTGAAAAGTATGATGGAGACAACATAATAAACTTGTTAAGAACCTAGCTACTTAAAGTATTAAATCTACCAGAAATTTTATCTTTTGGAATTGAAGGGGCACATAGATCCTTGAGAGCACCTTCAAAGAAGGAAAACTCACCACCATATTAATATTAATTATAGTCACTTTTATGTCCAGCTTAGTAAAAGATCAAGTATTAAAAGCAGTATGGTCCAGTCCACATATTAAAATAAGTGAACATGTAGTCAGATTTGACAATGATTATTATAGTAAAGTAATTAGCAAAAGAAAATCATGCTTACCACTGATTAAAGAACTTAAAAAATAAGATTAAAGCCACTTTGCTGTTTCCTGCATAAATCAAATTCTGAAGGAAGTAATATATTTGATACACTAAAGGAGGCCTCCACTTATGTCAAGAGTCATAGAAAGCTGAATTCTTGGAAAATTGGTCTAAAATTAAAAAGCTTAAAATAAATTAGTTTTGTTATTTTATTTTAGGTCTTTTATTTTCTGAAACAATAGATTTACCCTTTAAGTAAAATGTTTGTACTGGACTTTAAGCTTCAAAATATATGTAAGTATGTGTTATATTTTAAGCTAAAGCATTTTCATGATAGGGAATATAAATGATTCTCTTTGCTATTTTACTATATGTACAGTGAAAGACAATATATTTCATTGAACTAAACTTATAAATATATTTCTAAATGTTAAACACATATTTCCTGTAAGAGAATGCCATTAAATTATAAGCAATAGAATTAATAACTTAAAGAATGTATAACTTAAGAATTCTGTTGTATTTGTTTAACTTGGCTTGGTATGTGCATTGTTGGGTTAACTGAATATCAGATCTAAGTAATATGCTAATTAGAAGTGTTCATTTGCTGGTGATTTTCTTTTCTTGCGTAAAACACTCCTGTCATAGGTCATTTATGAAGGAATTGACATTTAAAATAGCTAAAGAACAAAATAATGTTCCAGTTGTGTGAAAATGTTTGATTGCTGCTTGCCTTGCTTCCCACCTGATCCTTCAGCTGTTTTGAAAAAAATCTAGGGCATAGTTTATCACTGATGTCTGTGAAAACAGAAAGGCACTCTTTATTTCTTTTTTCAAGTATATATGAGAAATCTTCTAAAAATAACATGATTTCTTTTATTATTTAGAAGTGAGGAATTGGTAAAACAAAAGTTATAGTAATGCTTTATATTGATCTGTTGCTGATGTATAATTTGCTTACATGTTGCTGAATGTTAATAGTGTATGCTGTAGTGTTATTAAATCTAACTGTAAATATAATGAGAAGTAAAGTTAAATGTTTGTTAATGATTAGAAAAGTTTAAAACAAATTAAGAATGACAAACTTACAGAGACAAATGGCAGCTGTTGTCTGATGTGAGTTGTCATGTTTGCATGCTGTAATCAAATTCTAATGTCAGGATATGAAACGTAGATCAGAACAGCAGTTCACAATGGCTAAAAGCACACATTCAAATTATCAGGCAGGAATTATTTTATATTTAGTCAAGATTGCTTGTTATACTAGAATTAATAAGAAGAGTAAACACATTATGAAGAATATGCAAATGCACATGGGTTATAATATTAACTATATAAGATTAATAAAAGCAGTGTCAATAAGTTAAGAAATATATACATATATTGTGATGTGATCTCTAATAGAGAGATAATTATCATATATCTGTTTGATTGGAGATTTATAGAAATACAAGTTATATAGAATAAGGTAGAATATCAGTGAGCAAATAATACAAAAAATATTTAAATAAGAAGCTCCTTATTAGAAAGATATGTATTACATATACCTGCATATGGCAGAAATGTGAATGTACAAGGTTTCATATAATGTACATAGAAAATCATATAAAATATTTGAAAATAGCATGGCAGCTGAAATTTGAAGCTTATTCATATGAAGTTTGAAGCTATTTGCATATTATTATTTATTAGATTCAGTAAGACTACCTGAAATAACTCATTTCATAAGTCAGAGTTGAAATTTGACTGTTATATTGCTGAGTCAGTGCATCCATTCTGAAAGAAAGAAAGAAAGAAAGATGGATTTTTCGATATGTTTGAACCCAGGAAGGGAGAATGGGATTTGAATTAAGCACATTGTAGCTTTTGAATACAAAATATATATACATTTTTTTGACTCCATAGAAATAGCAAGACATTTTCTTTGACTTCAGTAATGTATATGCTTTTATGAATTAATTTAATAAACCACGATTTTTAAATATTTTCATGTTTATCATAATAAGATTGTCACACAGTTTTAAGATAGACATTTGGACTTTTAAAATTAATTCAGAACTTTCATTTATTTATTTATTTGGCATTTGTTTACCAGGAATGTCTGACTGGACAAGACCCCATTATCAACGGAGGCCTGAAGGAGAAAAGTTCCATAGACAAGAGCAAAATTACAAAGATATAAAGCAAAGCAAAATTACCTAGATAAAGTAATATTACATATATACAAAGATTACAACACTAGTTACAATGATAATAAGAAATATCATGGGTAGGATTCAATTAAACAATAATGGATATAGAACAGTTTTTATAAACGCATATTTTAATATAATCTTACAATAGAATTCACTTGTGGAACATATTGATAGAGAATATGACAGGAGAGGTGTATACAGAGAAAAGACTAGAGGGTGATAGTAGAATATAAATGAAGGTAATAGAAGAAGATGAATGTAGGGAAAAAGGAGGAGGAAGAATAATGCAGAGGACAGATTAGTATGTGTAACACTGAGGAAGGCTTGAAATCTATGCCGAAACCGGCCTGTCTGTGATAACTTTATAATAAAAGTTACACTTTATGCACCTTGGTGCTGGCTTTTTGGTTTTGGATGGTAGTTAGTGGCAGTATGTGATTGAGTTGGGGAGAGAGAGAGGGAGAGGAAATATAGTAGCAGTATACCATAATAGGAGAGAATCAGTGTGAGTTAACCAGGGCTAGAGCATGAGCAGAACCAAGGTTTACTATCAATTTTTCTATCGCAACTTGTGCGATTTACAAAATGTTGAGTGAGCCGTATGTTGACTCAAAACATTGACACAAAAAATATCGGAACTTACATCAGCGAATGCAAAACAGCACTCTCTGTTGTGAATTTTTACATTACAAGCCAGATCGCACTATAGTGGGGATCGGAAAATGTACCCTTACCCTCACTGTAGTGTAGAGTTTGTATATATAAGTAGGGTAGGTGTGGGGGCACAGCCCTTCACATGGGGGGGCTGCAGGGGGGCTTGCTCCCCTGCAATAAACAAATGTAGTCTGGCAACTTTGAGAGGCAGACAGTCTCCAAGTTTGCTTTTAGTTTGAAAATGTCGACATTGACATTTCTGGACATCTGGTTCGGCATTTTCTTCAGTCGATGTTGTGCAACCCGACATTTTGGCTCGACAATATCAATTTTTGACTATGTTACAGTCGACTAATTGATAGTAAACCATTTTTTCAGTGTTTTTAAGTGATTATCATTAGCTGTAGTTCTGATAGCTTGTGGGATACTGTTCCAGATTTTGGCTACGTAGTAAGAGCAAATAGAGGCCCTGGCACTATTATTAGATTTGATTATTGATAGTAAAGATTTACCAGAGGAACATAGCACTCGATTACTGGAATATGGTAGTAGTAGGTTTTAGAGGGCAGGCGCTTTTTCAGAATCGTGTATCAGTCTGTGGTCCATGGTGAGCTGGTAATAAGATAACTGATGGGGTAATTATAACCAGTTTAGTTGTTGCAGAGCCAAGCAGTGATGGGTTCTGTATGGGGAATTTGTAGCAAATCTAATGATTTTATTATAGCAGGTTTCTAGTTTTCCTAGTTCTGCTTTCTTTAAATTGGTAGATATGGGAGAGGCCTGTAAGAGAACAGAGAGTAGGTAGGTTCTGGAAATTGCTTGTTTTGTAGTGTTGGTTAGAAATGGTTTGCTTCTATATAAAGTTTCTAGTTTTGTATGTACTTTCTTTACAGGTTGCAATGTATGAATGTCAAATTTCAAATTGTTGTCAATTACAACACCAAGGAGTTTTGTTTGGGTACTGTAGTTATAATGGTATTATTAGAGGAACTAAATTAAATGAAGGTGGGGAATCTATGGCTATAGTGGGAAAAAAGAGAATGTTTAGTTTTGTTTGGGTTAAGAATAAGCTGTGAGTTAGAGAACCAGGACTCCACAGCAGAGATGGATTGTTGTATTATGTCTTTTAGTTGATCTAGGGTAGTAGCTGTGCAGATAAGTGTGAAATCATCAGCAGACTGGACAAGATAGGCAAAGAGAGTAGCAGTGTGAATTTTATTAGTAAAAATAGTGAAAAGAAGGGGTCCTAGAAATGTACCCTGGGGAACCTCCATAGTAAAGGCAAAAGAAGAGAGAGCTCATGTTGCCATCTAACAGCTTGTTGATGACCAGTTAGATAGCTCTGGAACCATGAAAAAGAGGAGTAGTTCAGTTTTCTGTCAGAAACCACAGTTAGCAGTTTCTGATAAGAGACTGTGTCAAAAGCTTTAGAGAGATCTAGGAATATGGAAGATACAATTTTACCTTTGTTCCTGTATTGGTTGATGGCATTAGCAAAACGTATAAGGGCAATAATGGTGCTACGGTTGGGATGGGAACCATGCTGTGTAATGGATTGTAGATTGTTAGATAATAGTGCAAGAATTATGTGTGTATACAATTCTCTCATATTTTGGAAAGGGGAGATAATATTGGCAAAATAGTGGAAAATCATTAAAGAATGAAATCGGAAAATAATGACAGACAATGCAGTTTCAGACATTGTACCCTTCAGAAAAGTCATGTCAATGCAAAGCATGTTATCCGATCAACTTTCTAAGTTGGCCAGAGCAATATTTAAAATCTGTCCCTACCCATCATGTCAGGCTTTGTCCAGATGCCCTGCCCTAACAGGCAGAAATCAATGTGCATACCCCTAAAGTAAAATAAAAATAGAACACTAAGTTAAATATTTTTTGTCTGTTCCCAATAAAGTTTAAGCATAGCTGAGTGGATGTGCACGTTGCAAATCTATGCATAGCAGAGTTTAAAATTCTAAAGGAGTTAAACAGAAACATGCATCCAAAGCAGTGAAAGCGGTATAGCATTGTTATAGCATTCACTTAACATGCAGTCAGTCATGGTTCAAGCCCCAAAGCAGCCTATTCACTTTCATATGTGAAACATGGCTAAAATATATTTTTTTATAAATAGGTAGTGAATACTACACATTTGTTGACCAGGGTAGTGTAGCAGGTCCAAGTGTAAGGTGTCAGTATAGTATAGATGTGAAATCCCCACATAAACACAAGTGCCCCAGGTGGTATAGCCACAGACAAATGTAATGTAATGAAAGTATATAAAATGCTAATGATAATAATAATAATTATAATAAGTGATAATACTAATGATAGTCCATAAAATAATAGGTGAGCAATGCTAAACTGAGCTCAGCTGTGCTTAGCTGGAGTAAACATTGGTGAACTATGCATGCTTAGCAAGAATTTGTGTAGCTAAGAGGATTTGCGAACTAGTAAGCAGGGCTTAGCATCCACCCCTTTAAGCAATGCTTACCTATGCTAAGCGGGTTTGCCTGGCACTTAGCTTAGCTCAGCATACTCAAAACTGTCCAGTCATGGCAAAGGGCAGGACATCAGGCCTATTTAATCCTTGCAGGTGGGAATACAGCTCATAACCAGTTGTACCTCCCCACTGTAGGCACTATGGCTGGTGTCGGTGAAGGTGTGTGCTTTTGGGAGCAGCGCTGGGGCATTCAGGAGTCTAGGGTCCTTGTAGAAAGCCATGACATGAGACTGCTGCAGGACCAGTACCAGGGCTCCCAACACAAAGCAGAGGCCTGGGAATATCTCGCCCACAATCTCACCAGTAACAGAGGCTTCCCTTGGACTGGTGAGCAGGTCTGGCACCACTTTGCTGACTTGAAGTGGAGGAAGAGAGAGCTCTTGGACCAGTGGGTCCAAGATCCCCAGGCAGGGAATGCTCCAGGCATGTGTACGTATCAGTCACAATAACTGTTTTTCAAAGTTCAGTTTGTGTATGTGATGCATAGGTATGCATAAATGCTTTTCTTATCACCTCTACAGCTGCAGATGAGAGAGCTGCCAACTTGCATGCCCATGCTAGCAGGCTGCTAAGGCTGAGTTGCGAGACTGGTGAGTAGCAATATAGGTAGTAGTATTCAGGACAAATTGATATAAATGAGTATTATGTCACCTTGCAGTATTTAAAAATGGGTATGGTTTGTACTGAATAAACAAGCCCGTAGGAGAGTAATACTGAAATACAGGTTATATATCAATGTAATTCTAAGTACTTGTTAATAAAAGACAAAACCCCAGACTGGTTGTGTACTTTGGTATTGTATGAAATGAAATATATACAGTTTATGCATAGCAACTATAGCTCTGAAAGCATTAAACAATCAAGGCTCATCTGGAAAAGATTGTGTTATAAAACAGGAGATTAACCATATGAAATATTGCATGCATCAGGATCTGATATCTGAACAGCAATGTTGTGTTAACCAGTGTTTTCTACACTGTGCTATACAAGACATATGTGCTATGCATGAATCTTAGAAGTACAAGTTCAGATAGCAGTTACTCAATAGGCCATTCTGATTAAACACAAACTTGTAGTATTTTTTGCACAGACAGGCATGATTTGAATCCAGGGCATGGTAGTAAGTTGTATGGATAATTTCATCCAGGATTTTGTGAATATGTGTAGAGACAATCAGGCAGTGTTAACAGAAATTTCCT
>NC_056739.1:502348835-502448835 GCF_019279795.1 Protopterus annectens
TTAAAGTCCTTTTTCGAGCCACCAAAAAATGAGTGTTACCAGTTTTAAGATATTTACAGTAGGTACAGGCCTCACATTTAAAAACTCCATTTTTTTTCTTTTTATTACTTTCACACCACTTGGCATTACTACCCTTTTCTATGTATCCTTTTATGTTATAACCCCTTTTATAGATGTATTTTGTTTCCTTTTCAAAAATGTATCCAAGATCAGATATCTTTGCAAAGTTTTTCCACTCTCTGTCTATAATTTTCCTAACCTAATCTAATTTGGATATTTTAGAAGAACTTCCACGTTTTACTTTTGACGAACCACAAGACAGACGAGCTGGTCGGGAGCGTCGTGTAAACAAAGAAAACATTGACTCTATCCTGGCTTCTGGATTTCAAAAAGGTACTGAGAAATTATTCAAAGATGTGGTGAATGTTAAATTTGACTTCACCAATGACAATAAGCCTAAAAAAACTAGTGGTACTTACAAGCAAATGCTTGACGACTTACATTTTTATTTAAACAAGTACAAAATGCTAGAGATGGACAATGCCTATCTCAAACACTGTCTTAACTTAAAAATTGTACCTAAGGGTTTAAGAATCAGCAAATATCCTAATAATGTGTATGAAGGGACAGAGTTTTTTAATAATTTGATCAATATTTTTGATGATTGTGGTTTTGCTATTATGCGAGCTATCATTTTAAATAATGAGCATGAAATGGAAAAATTATATGGTATTATTGAAGACATGAACAAGGCTGTGATGAATGACCTTTTGTTTACAGTGGATGAACAAAGGGGCCAGTATAGAAAACTTTTGAAAGAAATTGAGATGCATTGTGTGGATGTACAGAATAGAACATTTTCTAAGATAGATAGGGATTTGTATGAGTACAAAACACATACTCATTACCCAAAACCTAGATCTTGGGGCAGGCAATTAATAGATAACCCCTATAGAGTTAATGATGAATTTTTGGTTCAGGACCCTGATATACATAATGACAATGGGGTTGACAATGAAGAGTTTCCCCCAATACGTAGGTCTGAAAGACTTATGTACAAGGACCCAGTTAGCTATAATTCAAAAAACTACAAACAGAGGGGGGACATTCCACATGGAGAGACAAATAATGGGACCATTAGAGGAAATTTTAAGTGATGGTAAAAAATGGACTTTCAACAACTTCAGCATATTCAATTACTCTCACATTACGCTTACTAAGGCCCATTTTGAGTTATTCTCAAAAGGTTTTGGCTTTATACCACAACGTAGGACCAATATTTTTAAACTGCTAGTGGACATTAAATTGTTCATTAGGAAGAAAAATTTAGAAATATTTTTTAAAGGGAAACAAACAGCTTCAGGTGGTAATAGTTTGACTCGGAAGAGTACTTTTAATCCCCCACTGCACCCACAACTGAAGAATTTTGAGTTATCTCTAGGAAAACAAACTAAGGAACTCGTTAAGGAAAGACTTTGTCCGTCCAAATCTTACTACTAGTGAGGAGGACATTTTAGTGACCTTGGGTAAAGACAGAGAAGTTCGGGTTATGAAACCTGACAAAGGTGGGGGAGTTGTTTTTATTGATCGTAATATGTATGAGGGTAAGATGTTAAACATGTTGAATGATGTAGAAAAATACAGTGTTATTTCTATCAATGGGATAAATGTGGCATATAAAAGAATATCTGTTTTATTAAATGATTTATTGTTGGAAGGGCTGATTGATTTGAAAACTTATAAATTTCTTCATGTGGAAAAACCTAGGCTACCATCAATTTTTGGGATCCCTAAAGTACACAAGGACTTAGAGGATCCCCCTCTTAGACCTATAGTTTCCTCTGAAGGGTCAGTTACAGCGCCCCTCGCTAAGTACATAGACCTTAAGATTAAACAACTGGTTAATGAAAATAAAAACATTTTGAAGGATTCCTGGGACTTCCTTAGGAAAATAAAAAATTCCTTACATGGAGAGACCACTGGTTTTGGTACCCTTGATGTTATAGATTTATTTACCAGTATTCCACATGACATTGGTTTAGCTTGGTTTGAAGAAATGTCATTACCCCTCCAAAAAATATCTCACAACGAGTTTAGGACTATATTAATTTTGATGGAAATTGTATTGAAAAACAATTTTTTATTTTTTGAAGGGGAGTATTATAAGCAAACCAAGGGAGTGGCAATGGGAGCACATTGTGCACCAACATATGCCAATATTATTATGGCGTACTGGGAGAACAAGTACGTTTTGATTCCTAAGTACAAGAATATGTGGGCATTGTACTGTAGGTTTCTTGACGACCTATGTTTTTTGTGGAAGGGTACGGTGGATGATTTTGAGGCTTTTGTAGAGTATATAAATGGAACCACTAATTTTCTTAAGTTCACCAAGTATTTTGACACTGGGCAGGTCAATTATTTAGACGTGAACTTGGTTAAATTGGACAACCATTTTGTGTCCAAGGTGCATAGAAAGGAAACCTTTTCCAACACATATTTACATTTTTCGAGTTCTCATCCATTTTACCAGAAGAGGAGTGTTTTAAAAGGACAGATGGTCAGAATATGTAGAATGACATCTGATGACTTACTTTTTATAAGGGAATGTGACCACTTGAAATGTTTGTTCCTGGATAGGGGGTATCCAGCTGACATGTTTGACCAGATATTTCAGGAAACATGTGAAGGAAGGAAGGGTAGATTTGCACCCATTCTGGGTAAAGAAGAAGACGAAAAAAGTGGAATGACCCCTAAAAATACATCTAACGAAGGTTACACTTCGGGGCTTACCATTGCTTACGATGGACAATCTAGTAGGGTTAGGAAAATTATAGACAGAGAGTGGAAAAACTTTGCAAAGATATCTGATCTTGGATACATTTTTGAAAAGGAAACAAAATACATCTATAAAAGGGGTTGTAACATAAAAGGATACATAGAAAAGGGTAGTAATGCCAAGTGGTGTGAAAGTAATAAAAAGAAAAAAACTGGAGTTTTTAAATGTGAGGCCTGTACCTACTGTAAATATCTTAAAACTGGTAACACTCATTTTTTGGTGGCTCGAAAAAGGACTTTAACATTAGGGTCCTTTGCAAATTGTAATACTAAAGGTATTATATACATTGCTTTGTGTGGAAAATGTAATGCATTTTACATAGGAAAGAGTGAGAGAAGAATAAAACAAAGAATTTATGAACACCTGTATGACATTAGAACCAGGTGTGAGACAAATTCTTTATATAAACACACATTGACCTGTGAAGGGGCACATTATAAATTTTTTGTGGTGGAAGTTGTCCCCTATGATCCAAGAGGAGGCTGTTGGGAAAGCCTTGTGGCATATAGGGAACTGTATTGGCAGATAGTCTTAGAATCAAACAAGTTCCCAGGTATTAATGATGTGATTTCGTTGGCCCCTGTCCTGAAATTGAGATCATCAAAATTATAAATATAATTAAATATTTTAAACAATAACCATATGTTTTATTTTTGACTGTGTAATCAGAGACGTATAACAGATACACACACAAAAGAAAGGGTTTTAATTAAATGAATGGGCTTCATTGAATTACCATTTTGTACCACTAGAGGGCAGTGTAGTAACATAAAAAGCATTTGATTTTATATATATATATATATATATATATATATATATATATATATATATATATATATATATTCTTGTTATTTATAAAGTAATAATTTTAAACAACATGTATATCTATGTATTATTAATATTCCCTTCTACACATTTTATCAGATCATTTTAGCTGAAAGACAACAGTTTGGTGATGTTTTAGTTTTTTTGGTACTGTTTAATAGGAAGTATTTACCACTTAATTTATTACACAATTTTATTGGTTGTTTTGAATTTTAGACTGGGGTATTTAACCTTGATGGGTATGTTTTATCTGATGAAGTTTTGGACGAAACGTGGAGGTTTTATGTACTACGTATTGTCTGTGTGTACTTTTGGATTTACTTCAATAAACTGGATTTTGGATTGCAAAGTTGCTTTCGCTGTGACTATACACCTTGGATATTAGCCCTACTGCTGCCACTTGCGCTGAGTTTTTGGTGCATTTTGTTTTATTATTTATTTATATAAATATATATATATATATATATATACATAGAAAAGTAAATAAATATATCCATATATATAAATATATCTGTGTATACCTAAAACAAAAAAAAAAAAAATATATATATATATATATATATTTATATATATATATATATATATATATATATATATATATATATATATATATATATATATACATACATATATATGTATGTATTGCAGTCATACCTCAGATCCATACTACAAACCTCTTACTGCAACAAATCTGTCCAAAGCGCGGTCAAAATGGGGGTCAATGGGCCCAAACTAGGGACCTCTTTTAAATATTACCCTTACCCCTCTTGCTCCAGCAGCAACTGTTCTGCCTTGCAACAAAATAGTAAGCACTGCCAAGTCTTGGCTCCAGGGCCCTGTTAATTGCAGTCAAAGTTTTCTACCATTATACCATGTGAGCTTTTTAAATAGTGATGTTTTTTCAAACATATCAGTTAATAGAATCATTCAACATTAGCGAACGGATTCTGTAGAATCAGTCAGGTTTTCTATATATACATGTATATATGTATGGAGATACATATATGTGGACAAATCTATACATAATATATATATATATATATATATATATATATATATATATAGATAGAGAGAGAGAATGACATCTAAGTTATATCTACATATGATACTTATAATAAGGTAAATATATATATATATATATATATATATATATATATATATATATATATACTATATATATATATATATATATATATATATATATATATATATATATATATATATATATATATTATATATATATATATATATATATATATATATATATATATATATATATATATATATATATATATATATATATACATAAATATATAACAGCTACAGACACATGCAATCTAAGGGTCATTCTGCTGAACAGTAGAAGTCTAAATCTAAAAATGCACTCACAGGAAGCAGTCCTTCATCTGATGAACATTGACATTTGTGCTGTAACACAGACCTGGTTAAAGGCAGCAGAAAGCACCCCTGCACTACCAGCCTATAACTTATTCCACACCTTTTGACTGAAGAGCTTGGACTAAAGCTCCAAAGATGGTGCTATTTCCATATTCATAAAGGATGTGCACACCTCCACAGTGGTAGCCCAACATAATGCATCACAGATACCGCATAGTGATTCAGGTTGTAGCCGGCTACATGTCCCCAACCATGTCCCAAGACTCACACTCCATGTTCTTATTCACCCTACTTGACTTACAAAGCCATGTCTGAACCAGCTCTGTTAAAAATGCTACATCTAAAGAAATCCTAATCCGAAAACACCACATGCTCCAGAGACCTCAACCTCATTACCACAATCAACAGAACGTGCTGGAGGGACAGGTTCATAACCCAGATACTGCCCATACTATGGAAAAAAGTTCCCATACATGTCAAACAGAGCACCTCACTGGCCCTCTTCCAGAGAAATCTTAATGAGAGGATGGGAAATAGAATATTCACCCCAGGGATCACTCCAGTGGCTCTACTCGAAAGAGGCACTGGGAACTAAGGTCGGGTGGCACCATGCCAGTGTAATCCTATGGGCTAGGCTTGTAAAGGTTCCAGGACCATTAACCTAGTACACACCTATGAACCTGTGAACCTATGAACCTTGAAGAATATTAGTGTCCAACCTAACACTCTCATACTGGTTGACTTCAACTACCTCACCATTAACTGGAAAGCTACACATGTACCATTGCATTTACCCAATGTTTCCTGAATTCATTAATTCCAATGGCCTGGAACAGGTTGTTCCCACACCCACTACAGGTAGCAACATCATTGACCTTGTCATTACTAACATGGGCAACAGTTGCTGTACACCAATAGTCAACTCCTCCCTTATTTGATCTGACCACAAGGTAATCGCCTTTGGAAATCCACATCCCTCCCACCTCCCTTGCAAAAGTAACCACCATGAAAAGCCTTTCCAAAACTAACTTGGGCATCCTAAAAACAGAGGTGGCTAACCTCACGACAGCCATGCAAATGGAGACTAGTTGCATGACTAATGAATCAAACACCAATACACTATTAACATGTACACAAATACATGGATTCCTCCATACCCAATAGAACCAAGATCCTCACCGCCAAAAAAGGAAGCCAATCTGGTGGTCTCTGGCCATACAGACACTCTACAACAGAAGGAGGAAACTGATATGGAATAAGGTGAAGTCCCAAGATTGGAAAAAAACCCTCATCAGCCTCAATGAAAAGTTGAGATCCCTCATCAAATACTATAAAGCTAACTGTGAAAACAGACTTGCAGCAAATAGTAAAGACAACCACAAGGCCTCCTAGAGTTATGTAAAGAATCTCCATGGCATTACCAAGATTTGCTCTGAGCTACTGAGCAATGGTACCTCCTTTACCGAGCCAACAGATATTACCATTATACTGGCCGACAGATTCAGTGCCAACTTTACGCCTCTCTCTCCCTCCAAAGAACCAATCACAAGAACAGTACACTGCCAGGCACCCAGTAATTCTGCTGTACTGGGTAAAACACCACTGTCCAAGGCCAAGAATACTGCTTCTATGGGACCTGACAATATCCCTGGCTGTGTTCTACATGAACTACAGACTGACCAGGCACCTCACCTGTGTGTCCTGTTCAATCACAGCCCAACCTCAAGCTTTGTCCCTACCAAAGTGTGCACTGCTACAGTCACTCCACTCC
This sequence comes from Protopterus annectens, assembly GCF_019279795.1. Lineage (NCBI taxonomy): Eukaryota > Metazoa > Chordata > Ceratodontiformes > Protopteridae > Protopterus > Protopterus annectens. The sequence continues at coordinate 502,355,669 of NC_056739.1, forward strand.
ACAAAGGAGGCACGACTACAGACCCTGGGAACTATTGCCCCATCAGCCTGACAAGTCTGTTATGCAAAGCTATGGAATGCATCATCATGCACCTAATAATCAGGGATATGGGAATTTCCACACTCAGGATCCCACACAGTTTGGTTTCATGAAGGGTAGGTTATGCTTGCTCAATCAACCTGGTCAACTTCTTTGAGTCAGTAACCTGAGCTGTGGATGAAGGCTAGGTGGCTCATACAGCCTATCTTGATCTGGCTAAAGCCTTTGATAACATTCCCCACTCAGGAAGCATGCAAAAACTCACTAAGCTAGGCATCAACACCTATATCACTGGATGGGTTGCAAATTGGCTCACAGATAGAACTCACAGTGTGAAAATAGCTGGCACCAAGTCAGAATGCCAAACAGTCATAGGTGGGGTCCCACAGAGTTTTGTCCTGGGTCCTCTCCTGTTTGGTATTTACTTTTCTGAAGTCCATGCCAACATGAAGGGACTCTGGCTAACAACGATTGCAGACAATGGCAAGTTGGGTAACTACCCAAGTGATGTTGGCATCCTACAGAAAGGCCTCACTGAGAGCAATGACTGGTGTCAGAGCCATGTCAGAAAATGTGTTGTCATCCCAATTGGGAAAAACCCTGTTCTCATGCTTACCACATTGATGGTAGTCCCCTGAAAAAAAAGGTGTTATAAGAGATCTGGGGACGCAGGTTGACAGCAATGTCTCTTTTGATCAGCACATCACCACTGTGGTCAGAAAGTCCTTCTATGTGGCACAATTCATTATTAACGCTTTTGCATCAAGGAAGGAAGAGGTCATTGTCATCTTGTACTCTTCTTGACAGAGTGACACGGTTTGTTTCAGCATACATGGTCTGATGGATGTGAGGTATGAAAACGAAAAGTAAGCATCATTTACTGACAACAACCATCATATCATCACAGCAATTTACCAGAGAATGAGAATAATCTGAAAAACAGACCAGAAATATGAGCAATAAACCTGGACATCCTGAAACAATCCAGTCAGTTGAGAGGTATGCTCAGAACCCCTTACTGCAATGAATCTTGACCAAGGCTGGCAAAGTCGTGGGTGGAATCCATGAAAATGGGGATGTATCTGAAGTACTGGCATAGATAAGCAAACACAGTTGCTGCAGTAACACCCTCCTGTGTGCTCTAACATATATTTAGTGAAATAGCACCAAGTAATTGAAATAGGAAATCTGCTATTGGTAATTACATATGGATTTGCAAATATATCAGTCACTACAGGGATGTAAGAGCACTGAAAAACAGACACCAGTGTGAAAGTGCATACCCACAACCAATATCACCACAGTCACAGTCACATGACTGTAAGTCAAGTGATCAATAGAGCATATGGACTGTGTGAAGAAATACATAATTGTTTGCCACTCACACACTACCCCTACATATACTGGCCCAATTCACAGTGTAGTCTGAATCCTAACCATGGTACAAGACATGTCTCAGTCTGCCCCTACAAACATATACAGCCAATAGACCAGCAGAAACTGGAGCAGCATGCACACTAAAAAAAAGGACCCATTACTCTTACATCTACCTCCCTCCATACACAACACAAATAACATATACACATGATATGTGTACACAGTCCTGACAGTCTGTTAACAATGACCAGACATACGCAGACCTCTCAAATATACAGTTCTCCTCAGAATGTACAGGCACAGGACTCATATCTATGGCCTCTTCCCTGACATCTCTGTGGGTCTACTACATCACTGGGATGGTAGTGGGAGTGAAGGTAAGAAATAATGATACTAAATACGTCTGAGCCTCACTGACATCTGGACAAAGTCCAACATCATTTGGGGACAGAGGCACAAACACAGGGGTATATTGGGCATATTGCTGTCATAAATTGAGACAGTTGCAGATGACACTGGGTTTGTTGTAACATATCCTTTATGAGGAATATTAAATCAGTGATACCAATGGATGTGAGTATTTACTGACTGCATTCCCCTGAGTCCCCGACTGATTTTCCAAGGACACCAACTGTCTAGGGAATAGACAAAACATAGCAGGCAAACATGCAGCCAATCTGTGGACAGCATGTCAGTGGAGAGGTATGTCAGAGACATATCACTGTGAGTCATGATGTCACTCACTAAATGCATGTCCACACAAACCCTGCCAATATATCAACCCACCGTGTGTATAACAGCACTGATGACAGAATCTGTTCACTAGTCTGGGGATATGTCCCCCGTGTTGTTGGGCTGTCTCCAAATGTCCTGTCCTGTGAAGTATTCCCACCTACTGTCTGTGAATGTGTAGCCCGCCACCTCTGTAATGTCCCTCACACAGGCAAGGAAAAGGGGCAAGGACCACATGAAGGAATATCCCATATGTTGGACAAAGCAGCAGTGTCCAGGCCCACATCCATACTATGTGGGCACCTACATAGTTGTATGGCCTTAGCAATACCTGATATCTGCAAAGAGGACAGACAGAAAGTAGATAGGCAACAGGTTATGCCTTAGTATGAATGTTTTGAAGGATAGAAGTCTGAAACCAAAATGTATGCCATTACTACATGACACCAGTCACAATGACATGGCCAAAAAACATAGAAGTCTACAGTTAATATCATATTAATATCCAGTAGGAGATACATAAAAACATACAGCTCAAACACCAAGAACAAGATAGTGTAGTAATCAGAGTCCCAGCTTTGGATGCAGGGATGCATGGTTTGAGTAACACAATAGGCAATCTAATTTTACATGGAAAAGCAGTGTTAAAAGTACTAATTTAATAATACAATGTGTTAAATTATTTTTCTCAACCAGTGCACTGTAGCTGGTGTAACATGCAAGTGTGAGTGCATATAACATGGGATACTACCCACGTATTAAAAGAACAAAAAACAAACAAACAAAAAAAATGTGATACTACCCATGTATACCCAAGTATCCCATACAGTATATTCACACCTCTTGCTACTGTAATGACAGCACATAGATGCATGTTATGTACAGGAAATTTAGTACACTTATTAAATTATGTCATCACTCTGCTATTTTATCAGACTGGAATGTGAGCAATAGTTACCAGGCCTGAGCTATGTGCAGCTGCCCAACATACCCCTGTATAAGGCAGCAACATGGCAGAACTGTGTGCATCCATACACACACACACACACACACACACACACACACACACACACACACACACACACACACACACACACACACACACATCCCCATCACAGATAGGGCACATCCATACTTAAACCCACCACCTCTGCATGGCTCATGTAATACACAACCCCAAACCCACACACATGATATCAACCAGTTGACTCAGCCTAGGCCTCTGAAAAACCCACACCACACCCTGTGCATATGATGACACCTGTACTACATCCCTGTCATCCATACCATCAATGCAGGGACATGCTAACATGGTTCTGATGCACAGGGTGAATTTAGTAGTTTAGCAATGGAATGCTGTGTAAAGTGTTGTCAACCAGCATGTTTAATGGTTACATGTCAGAGTGTGTAGCTGTCCTGCCATGAAGCATTATTGCTGTTATTAACACTGACTGACTGTGGTCTCTATATTGTATTCTGTTTGTGTTCTAGGTGTCTGTCTGTCTGTAGGATGTAGCCCTGCAGTCCTTTTCTACAAGGGGTATGGCAGTGTGGTAACACATTGACTGTGTCATATCCAGGATACAGCTGTATGCAATTAACAGGTTTGTATAACAGTTATTGCATGTGCCACATGGGTGATAGGGATGAGGGGTGTATACAGGTAAGTGCATGGTGGCTGATGTCAGCAGCTTTTGTACAGTGGACAAAGGTAAGTGTACTGGGTGGAACACACCAAAGGTTTGTGAATACGACACACACAGAGAATATTGTGTTGATGCAATACACAGAGAATACTGTTCACAGACACACACACACACACACACACACACACACACACACACACACACACACACACACACACACACACACACACACACAAAATTGCCAGTACTGGGATCCATAGGTCCATAGATTCATAGGTGTGTTCTAGGTGAATAGCCAAGAAGGCTGCACAAGGCCAGGTCAAGAGAATACCCTGCCACCACACCACCTGACAATAGTCTCAAGTGTGGCTGATGAGTATAGTCACTGGAGTGATCTCCAGGGGCAGGTGTTCTATTCCCCATCTACTCATCCAGACATGCATCGCGGATGGCCAGTGATGTGAACTGATTCACATGAATGTGATGTTTATTCCATACCATGGACAGTGTCTGGGTTGTGAACCTGTCATACAAGCTTGTTCTTTGTAGTGTAGAAGTGTGGTTGAGGTCCCTGGTGCATGTTGTGTGGACAGATCGGTATACTCAGATGTGCATTCCTGACCGGAGTTGGTGAGACATGGCTGTGTCTCTCAGGCAGTGATCATACCCATGTAGCCAGTATGGTATGAGGATTCATTTGAGGTATAGCAGTCTGTCCATACATGGCATGTGTAACACCTGGGATTATCTTTGTGGGATACATTCGCAGCCTTTTTACATTTGTTGCAGGTGTCCAATGTGTTACATAGTGAAAGGCCACTGTACACATTGAACGGCCTACTGAGGGGAGGTTACAGGGTGGCCATGGCCTGTTACTTGCTGGATTACACCCCCTTAGTCAGGAGATGTAACACATGGAAGGACTTTCTGATTTCAGTGGCACTGCTGTGATTGACAGAGAACTCACTTTCAACCTGTGTTCCCCATTCTGTTGTAACAAACTCATTGTTCAGTGGACTACCACCAACGTATTATTCCATGTGACCCATGGTGTTCTCAAAGGGGATGGCGGCACATCTCCTGGCACTGAGGTAATGTCCGGGGTTCTGACAACAGGTAGGTCTCAGAGAGGCCTTTGTGCATGATGTCAACATCACATGGGTGAGTAATGATAGCACCCACCTTAAAGTTGTCTGTAAACATTGTCAGCCAGGGTGCCTTTGTGTTGGCCTGCACCTCAGATGTGTAGATCGCAACCATGGGAAGACCCAGGTCCACACCCTGTGGGACTCAACTCATGTCTGGTCAGCAGTTTGACATGGAGTCCACTGCATTCACACTGTGGGTTCCATCTGTGAGGAGCGGTTGGACATGCTCCACTTAAAGAAATCCCAATCCCTCCATGCTACATGCTCTAGGGACCTAAACCTTGTCACCACAATAGACAGAACATGCTGAAGGGATAGATTCCTGTCCCAGACACTTCCCATACTCTGGAACAAACTACCTATCTATATCAACCAAAGCTCCTCATTAGCACTCTTCAAGAAAAATCTTTATAATCGGATAGGAAATTCATCCCAGGGATCACCTCTGTGGCTCTACTCGACAGGGGCACAGGAAATAATCTTCTTGTGTTGTGAAAGCCAGTGTACCTTTTTGGCTAGGCTTGTATAGGCCCTAGGGCTGATAGCTTAGTACCTACCTATGACCTTATAAACCTATAACTGAACAGTCATACAGCAACTGGGTGTGTATCAACAGAACTATCTGAATGTTATGAGGATGGGAACTCACATGTATGTCATTATTCACTGACATAAATCCTTGGATCATAACAGTGTTTCTGAGACAAATGCAAGGAAACCATGGAACAGAAACAAAGTATGAGCCAAACACATCGACAGTCTGCAAACAGCCTGACAGTGGATAGGTATGCTCACATCTCTTTAGTGTAATGATTCTGGAACAAGCCAGTGAAAGTGGGAGGACAAAGACATGACAATAGAGACATAACCACATAACGTGAGTAGATAAGCTGAGAAGGTTGTTGCACTAACACTACTACTGCTAAGATATATTGACAGAAATATCACCCTAGTGCATTTTTAATGCAATGTCCTGAAGACAAAATTCCCACCATGACAGACAGAAGCAAGCGTAATCTGAGGATTTTGCTACTCAACGGTACAGGTCTAAATCTCAACATGCACTGTATTAAACCACTCCTTAAAATGTAGAACATTGACATCTGTGCAGTAACAGAGACCTGGTTCAAGCCTCCAGAGAACACCCTTCTGCTACCGGGCTATACCTCATATCCCACTTTTTATGTGGTGCATACAGGTTGGGGTTTCCCAGCTGTAGAATTTGTAACACTGCTGGCCAGACACAACATTGTCAGTCAGGCAGGGATTGCCTGTAAGTAGCCAAGATGTGACTTGGAACTCTTGGAGGTTTGGGCCTCTGTCCATATTCGGCATGCATAGGGACCTACATGTGAGGTACACTTGCAGCCTACCCAGTTGTTGAAGGTGTGTAGTGTGTTACATGGCTAATGGGCCATTGTACCTGCTGATTGGCCTAATGAGCATGGAGTAGAGGGAGACATTGACCTCTTCATTCCTGGATGACACACCCTTAGTTATGCAATGTGCCACATGGAAGGACTTTCCATCCACAGTGGCAATGTGGTGGTCAAAAGATAGTTTGCTGTCAAGCTGTGTTCACAGACCTCCTATCAAGACATCTGTGTCTATTGGACTACCACCGATGTGGTCATTTGTGGACAACCCATTTATTCAACAGGTGATTGGGACACATTTCTTGACATTGACACTAAGGCCAGTGTTCTGAGGACAGTTGGAGGTGTCAGTGGTGACTTCATGCAGGATGAATGTAAACATAACCCCCAGTTAGCAATTGTCTGCAAACATTGTTAGCCACAGTTCATTTGTGTTGGGCTGGATGTCAGAGGCACACATAAACAAGAGTGGACTCAGGATAAGACCTTGTGTTACTCCACTCATGACTGTTTGGCAGTCTGAAATGCAGTCTGCTAGTTTCACACTGTGGGATCCATCCATGAGCCAGTTTGCAGACCACTTTGTGACATAGGGAATAGTGAATAGTTGAGTGTGTTTGTCTATGATTCCTGGGTGTGGAATGGTATCACAGGACAACAAAGGCCACATATCTTGTTTTGGACTGCATACTGTTACATAGTTATTTTACATGACAAACAGATTATAGGACTGCAGAGTGTCCACAGCTACCACAACAGGGGCCCCTGTACAGTGGACATTTGTAGTGTACTGGGTGGACCACCCCCAATGGAAATGGATCACAATGTTAATGACACACACACACACACACACACACACACACACACACACACACACACACACACACACACACACACACACACACACACACACACACACACACACACACACACACACATACTGCTAAGAATGAGATTCAAACCCCTACCTATCTAGTTATTGCTACTACAGTGTTATGCATTTATCAGACACACCATGGAGCTTATATGTTTGAGAGTTGTCCAAGGGTATCTTTAAAGGTGAGTGACATCAGCATCAGTGCTAAAGGAGGGGAAAGGGAAGTGTAGTAAGTGGGAATGGCCTCAAAATCATGTCTCTACAAACACCCACACTCTCACACAGATACACTTTTACATTTGCCTGGACTGAGAGTAGAATTCCTACCTAAGTAGCTTACTGCACTATATTATTACACAGTTATTACAAGTGACACAGAGCTTATAGGTCTGAAGGCTGCTCAAAGTGATCTTTCAAGATGACTGACATCAGCAGGGGTGCTAAAGTAGGGCAATGGGAAGTGGACTGAGTGTGAATGGGCCCAAAATCTTAACCTGCAAACATGCACACACACACACACACACACACACACACACACACACACACACACACACACACACACACACACACACACACACACATTTGGCAGGAATCATATTAGAAGCCCTAGCTATGTAGTTATTGGTATTATGGTGTTATGCAGTTATCAAACACACCACAGAGTTTATAGGTTGGAGATTGTACCAAGGTACCTATATATGGTGCATAACATGAACAATACTTGTATGGTATCTCAGTGTTAGCTGTACCGGGTGAGATTGGCCTCCAGCTACTTTCTGACAGGTGTGTACACACTCACAATCACTTTTATACACACTAATGCATACACACACATTTGACAGTACTGGGATCCATAGGTGTGATGCTTCATAGCTGTGTACTAGACAGATGGCTATGGAGGCTTCACAGGGTAGGTCATGGGTCTACCCTGGCAGCATGGCACCTGATTATACTCTACAGTGTGTATACTGAGTATAGTCACTGGTGTGTTCACCAGAGTATCCTATTCCCCATGCACTCCTCCAGATTTCTGTTGGAGAGGGCCAGTGATATGGTCTGCTTGACATGTATGTGGCATATAGTCCATAGCATGGCCAGTCTCTGTATTGTGAACCTACCCCTCCAGCATGTACTGATGATTGTGCCAATGGGGTTGATGTCTCTGGGTCATGGGTTTTGGATAAATTGGATTCCTCAGATATCGCATTCATGACAGAGTTCAGTCTGACATGGCTGTGTAAGTCAGGCAGAGATTGCACCTACATAACCAATAAGGGATGGAGATTATTTGCAGTTATTGGAGTCTGTCCATATAGGGCTGATATCTGCTATCCCAAAAAGAACCAAGATGCTACCCTCCAAAAAAGGAAGCCAATCTGGTGGTCCCCTGCCATAAACAAACTGCACAACAGAAGAAAGAAACTGTTGCAAAAGGGAGAAAAATCACACGATTGGAGGAGCTCCCTGGTTAGCCTCAGTAAGAAGCTGCATTCCCTGACAAAATCCTCCAAAGTTAGTTATGAAAACAAAATCACCACTGATTCTAAAGACAACCACAAAGCATTCTATAGCTATGTCAAGAATCTGAATGGCAACACTCAGATCTGCTCTGAGTTACAGCACAAGGGCACTAAATATACAGACCCAACTGATATTGCCAACATCCTGGCAGATAGGTTCAATGCTAACTTTACCCCTCTCTCACCCCCTAAAGAGCCCATCTCTATACTGGAATAATGCAACATTCCTGAAATCACGGCTGCACAGGTAAAAACCACACTCTCCAAAGCCAAGAACACAGCATCCATGGGACCAGACAACATCCCAGGCTGCATTCTGCATGAACTACAGAATGAACTGGCACCCCACCTAAGTACCATGTTCAATCATAGCCTCACCTCAGCTTTGTGCATGCTGAATGGCACACAGCAACGGTTATCCCACTCCACAGACCCCAGGAACTACCGCCCCATTAGCCTGATGAGCCTCGTCTGCAAGGCCATGGAATGTATCATCATGGAACTTATAAACAAAGACAACGGTAATCTCCAAACTTTGGACCCCACCCAGTTTGGGTTTGTAAAAGGCAGATCATGTCTCCTAAACCTGATAGACTTCTTTGAAGCAGTCACCAAAGCCGTAGACAAGGGTAAGGTGATTCACGCAGCCTATCTAGATCTTGCCAAGGCTTTCAACACCATCCCCCACTCTGGAATTATAGATAAACTCAGGAAACTAGGTATAAATCCCTATGTCACAAGATGGGTTGCCAACTGGTTCACTGACAGAACCCACACCATGAAAGAGGCAGACTCAAAATCCGACTTCAGACCAGTGACAAGTGGAGTACTACAGGGCTCAGTCCTGGGTCCTCTCCTGTTTGGTATCTACTTCTCTGAAGTACAGGCTAACACAGAAGGTCTTTGGCTAATGAAGTTCGCAGATGACTGCAAAGTAGGAGTCATAATCGAAACTCCTAACAATGTGGACATCCTTCAAACGGGCCTCACTGAGACAGATGCCTGGTGTCAAAGCCATGGCCTCAAGTTCAATGCCAAAAAGTGTATTGTCATCCCCTTTGGTCAAAACTCTGTACCCATGAACTACAACATAGGTGGGTGCATACTTAACACCGAAAGTGTGATAAGAGACCTTGGGACACAGGTGGACAGTAGTCTCTCCTTTGATAATCACATTGTCACAATAGTCAGGAAATCCTTCTACATGGCACACCTCATCACAAAAGGTTTCTCATCCAGAAAAAAAGAGATCATTGTTCCCCTCTACTCATTACTCATTAGACCCATTATAGAGTACAATGCCCCTTTTAGTATGTACCTCACAAGACATCTATAACAACTGGAAAGGCTGCAGAAATAGCTCACAAAGAGGATTATCGTCCTCAAACAGATGCCCTACGCAGACCATCTCAAAAAACACCAGATTTACTCCTTCACATATCGCCTACTCAGAGGTGATCTCTGCCTAACATACAAAGCTATGTCAAACCCAGAGCTGTTGGACATGCTCCACTTAAAGAAATCCCAATCCCTCCGAGCTACACACTCTAGAGACCTAAACCTTGTCACCACAATAAACAGAACATGCCGGAGGGGTAGATTCCTGTCCCAGAGAATTCCCATACTCTGGAATAAACTACCTACCTATATCAAACACAGTTCGTCATTAGCACTCTTCAAGAAAAGTCTTGATGATTGGATGGGAAATAGAAAATTCACCCCTGGGATCACCACTGTGGCTCTGCTTGACAATGGCACAGGAAAATAATTTTCTTGGGTGGCAAAAGCCAGGGTACCTTTTTGGCTGGGCTTGTATAGGCCCAAGGGCCAATAGCCTAGTACCTACCTATGAACCTATGAGCCTATGTAATCCCTAAGATCCTCCTTGTGAGGTACATTTGCAGCCTCTCCTGTTGTTGCAGGTATCCAGTGGGGTACTTGGCCAATGGGCCATAGTACAAACTGATCGGCCTAATGAGCTAAGAGTACTGAGAAACACTGTCCTTTCACATCCTGGATCCAACACCCTTGGTCAGGGAAGGTGAGACTTGGATGGACTTTTTGAAGACAGTGGCATTGTGATGGTCAACAGAGAGCTGATTGTCGACTTGAGTTCTCAGTTACCCTATACCAGTATCAGTGTTCAGTGGTCTACCATTAATGTATTACTTTATGGGAACCATGTTGTACCCAAGGGGGATGGCTGCACATAATCTGGCATTGATCTAAGTTCCAGGATTCTGACAACAGTCATATTTCTCAGACAGGCCTTTGTGCATGATGTCAACATTGCATGGGTGAGAAATGATAGCACCCACCTTACAGTTGTCTGCGAACATTGTCAGCCAGGATGCCTTTGTATTGGCCAGTAACTCAGAGGTGTAGATCGCAACCATGTGAGGAACCAGGTCCACACCAGATTGGGCTCAACTCATGTCTGGTTAGCAGTTTGACATGAGGTCCACTGCATTCACATTGTGGGTTCTATCTGTGAGGCGGTTGGCAGGCCACCTACTGATATGGGGGTAGATACCTACCTGGGTATGTTTATGTATGATTCCTGAGTGGGGAGAGGTATCCCAGGATTAGATGTGCTGCCTATCTTGTCATCTATTCCATACTGTCACATAGTTATTGCACATGGCACAACACTTTTAGGGCTGCAGATTGTCTATACCTACCTATACAGTGGTTGATAATTGTTGGCCTTGGAATGTGGATGTTTGGACGTATTCTGCATGGGCAATATAGCAAATTAGCACCCCCACATGGTTCCTATTTTCATGCAAACACACCATCACCCACACAGGATACTGTTATCTCACAGACATACACACGCTGTCACACACACACGCACACACGCACACACGCACACACACACACGCACACACACACACACACACACACACACACACACACACACACACACACACACACACACACACACACACACACACACAGTTTTGTGCCACACTGAGATTAGGTAGAAGAGCATCCATACATACTTCTAAGGTGAGTGACATCAGCAGCCCTTGTCAAGTATGACACTTTGAAATGTACTGGCTGTGGATGGACACAAAATACTTTCACCTACAGATATACACACACACTCACACAAACAGACACACTTTTCAAATTACCAGGATGGGAATTAGAACTCCTACCTAACTAGTTTGCTGCACTACAGTGATATGCAGTCATCGCACTCACCACAGAACTTACAGGGCTGTGAGCTGGCCAAAGGGATCTTTCAACGTGACTGACATCTGCAGGACTGCTAAAGTACAGCAATGTGAAGTGTCATGAGTGTGAATGGGCCCAAAATCCTTAACCTAAAAAGACACACATATGCACACACTTTGATATTTGCAAGGACTGGGATTAGAACTCCTAGCTTACTAGTTATTTATACTAGAGTGTTACATGGTTATCACATGCGCCACTGAGCTTACAGCACTGTGAGATGGCCAAAGGGATCTTTCAGGGTGACTGACATCTGCAGGACTGCTAAAGTAGATCAATGGGAAGTGTACTGAGTGTGAATGGGCACAAAAGCTTTAACCTACAAACACATATACACACACAGTCTTTCCCATTGGCAAGGACTGAGAATGAAACCCCCTAACTAACTAGCTAAATTTATACTAGAGTGTTATGCAGTTCTCACTCATGCCACAGAGTCTATAGAGCTCTGGGCTACCACAAGATACTTTTAAAGTAACTGGCATCTGCAGGCCTGATAAGGTAGGACAATGGGGTATGTACTGGGTGGTAAAAACCTGTTATTTCTGAGATCTTGCAGACACTTCTCTAAGTGTAGCGACAAGACCAGTGTGACCTTCTATAGTACATGTGAGACTCCATTCCAGAGATTGTTGTACTCCAGTCCATGGATTTTTGTGCTACAGCCATACATCTCTGCCTGTTAGTTCATGATATCTGGGGACAGCCCTATTTCAATGAGTGAACTTTAGGTCATACATAGGGTGACTGTGACTATTTATCTTATTAATGTATGGGGTGCTAGAGTTAGAGGGCTTATTTTTGCAGTCATTTTATCTGCCATATTTGATGTTTGACACTGTATTTCTTTTTTCAGTACCTCCAGACATATCTCCTCCGATCATCACAGAGATTTACCAGAGGAATACAGCCTAGATGATGTACAAGAAATTATTATGGGCCAAATACTAGGCATTCTTGCACAATCCAGCCTATTGAAATGTGTGGCTACAGACAATTGACTGCTGATACTATGGAAATGGTCAAGCACCTTGTTGATATACTAGGATGTGGGGATCTGTGTGCATTTCTGTTTTGGTATGGCTTGCTTTCCAGTCCATGGTTGAATATTACATGTCAGGCAGGATCAGGGTGACAGGTGGACTCCAGATATATTTGTAGAGGGTAAGATATGTGGAGTTGGGGGTGGCTGAGTCAGATATGTTGGCCTGTAGCTACCTACAGTTTGCATAGGGGTGGTGTGAAGGGTTGCCCACACTTGGGGGTCTTGTGTGTCTCAGACTGCTTGAAAAGACTGGAGGTGTGTGTCTGTCTCACATATATGTATACCCACATATCATTTGGCTTGGCCACCCACATTTTGGAGTAATGTGGTTGTATGGGATGAGTGATCAGGGAAGGTTTGTTGTGTTTTTCCCCATGGCTGTGGGACAGGTTTCTCAGGGTGCAGACATGTCAACATCTTCCAGGGTTGGGAATCCCTGTAATGGATACATTTCAATATTTTGACACCTAGCCATACCTCTTCACTGTAGAGGGTTTCACTTGAAGGTGCAGATTCATGGCTCATATATCTGGTCAGTTACCCATACAGGTGTGGTTTTCAAGCTAGTGTTTTGCAACACACTCAGGGTTGAAGTCAGATATTATTGTCCATGAAATTGCAGTTTCAGACTTCATACCCTTCAGACATTCCATGGTATTAAAACACTTTTCCACTATATCAACTTTGTTACATCATTATTGGAGGTTTTTCCATGTGTCCTTCTCTTTGGACCTTTATCACGTCATTATTTGTGGTTTTGTCCAGATAGCTGGGTCTCTGAGTTTGGGAGGTATGCTCCTAGCATTTAGCAGCATGGCCTTTCCTTGCATTTTGTTGTCTATGTTATGTTGGTGTTATGGACCTCATGACACTCCCTAACAGGGCACTGTGGGTGAGGCATAGGCCTTTGGCAGAGGCCTGTAGGCCAGGTGTGGCAGATGCAGCCCATCTGTATCAAGGCAGTGCATTCTGATGAGGATATGTTCTCAGGCTACAGGGCAGGGGACACCCCTAGAATGGCACCAGTAAGTGGACTGAGCATTACTGACACTTGCTTTCTGTTTGTATTGAACCATCACTCTGGGTGACAGCTGTGTTCTGCTTACAGCTAGGGACATGTTACTGCACTTCTGAGTCTGTGGGGGGCACACCTATACATACTACACATTTGTAGAAGCTGTGTTGATATTTGGTTAACATTTTGGTCAGAATTAGCATAGTGGTGTGTCCTATCTTTGAGACTACAGGCATAACAGTATCAACCACAGGTCAGATTTTTCTGCTATACACCTGTTTAGGTTTGGACTTATTGGCTTTCAGAGCCATACTGCCACTGCCATAGCTGCTGTGATATCACACTTGTAAGTCAGTAGCTGGGGATTTCATGGATGTCTCCATTTGGTGTCCTTTTCCTCACATTTCCGTATGGTTTTCTACAGCTGATCTGCTGGATGAGGCTTGGATTGACTGTGGGACCCCCATTTTGACATACATGCATATGATCTATGACCTCCCCAGTTATTTGGCTCAACACATATACTGCAGTGATATATCTAAACTACAGTGGTACTGCATAGTGTGGGTACACCAGTACTGGGCATATACTTCCTACTGTCCCACATAGCTGTCATTTATCAGGTGCTATCCCAGTAAGCTACCCCAGTCCCTTACATGCTTTCAGCTATACCATGGATATGCTGTCAGAACATTCTACTCCATTCATTCATTGATAAGAAGACTGACTTACCTTGTGCCTGAGGCAGTTGTGAGGACAGTGAGTGAGGGCTGAATATGTCGATTGCATGCAGTACTGCTTATACATGGTAAGTATAAGTGGTGTGATGTTTGGCATCCATTTTACTGTATGTGCGAGTTGGAGAGAGATATCAGTCCCTAGTTCCCTACAGTGTCAGTGTATGTGCTTTGCATTACCTCTTTGCCAAGGCCAGGGCATACTGGGCATGCCTTCGTCTGCCTACAGGGGCAGGCTCAGGATGTTCCCCCACCAAGTCACTCTGTGCCTGTGGAGGCCTTGACAATGGAGGGGCGGGATGTGTGGCCCTTCCCCATTTTGGTCCTGCTGCAGTTGTTTCCACAGGATCATATTGTGTAGCATTGTACATACTATGACCATGTGTGCACATGTGGCTGGAGAGTACTGCAAGGCTCTACCGGATATGTCAAGGCAGCAGAACTGTAACTTGAGCATCTCAAACACACGGTCTATAATGATCCTGGTTTGTGCATATGCCTCATTATGGCATTCTTGTGTGGGTCTGTGTGCATTTCTGATGGAGTGTGTGATGGTTTGTTAGTTAATATCCAGTCTAAAATAGTCTGCCTTTTGTTTATATTACTTGGGAGAAACCATGCAGGTTGATGAAGTTAGTAGGATTTTCTGAGTGACATGTAAACCAATCAATGTTAAAGTCACCCTTTATGATTGTTTCATGAGGATAAGTTAAGGATGTCCAGTAGAGAATGTCTTCAATTGTACTTAGATTATTTCCTGGAGGAATGTAGGTTCTTATAATGACTAGATGTTTGTCAGAGTTGATTTTGCTAAAGAGTGTCTCTGCTTTATTAAATTCTGGGGTGTTTTGTTCTAGACACTCTAGTATAAGATTGTTCAAAAATAATGGCTATTCCACATCTATGTTTGTTTTTTTCTATCAAGTCTATGTATGTTATGGCCTGAGGGAATGATTACATTATTATTTATTTCTGGTTTCAGCCAGATTTCTGTTAGCACTGCACTCTGTCTAGTAGTGTGAGAGACTGGCGTGGAGTTTATGCATTTAGTTAACTACACTCCTTAGATTCATGTTGAGGAGTAAAAGGTTAGCTCCCTTCTGGGCTACATTTAGGACACTCTGGAACGGATATGTGAATAGTTTAAGGGTTTCCTGTAGATTTTATTTAGGGCCAGGGTTTGGGTGAATATCACCCCCTGAGTTTAAGTCAAGAAGCTATATGTAAGTTTAAGAATTTCAGTATGAGTTTATTAAATTTGAGAGAGATGTGAGTTTTGTTGTTTGTGGAAGAATGGACCTCATTGTAACTTGATCTGTGTAGGCAGTATTATAGAGTTTGGATGGTATCACAATGTTGATGGGCTTCTGTTGAAGTGGATAAGGGAATAGAATATTATGGGAAGAGAATGTAATAGATAATTGATTGTGATAAGAAGTTAGATGAGCAGCCAGAGAGAGAAGTATAATGAAAATTGTATATAAGAGTAACTTTTTATATCTGGGATACTGGGTAGTTACCATTGCACTTTGATTTATAAGTGGAAATAATGTGTTGCTGATATTAGGCTTTGTTATTGTGTGGTAGAGAATTGAAGTAAGGTGGTGTAGATATAGTATGTGGCAAATGGTTAAATGGAAATAGAGAAGAGGTGGGAGGAGAAAAAAAATTAGATTGATTAGTGAGCAGATAGGGTGTGAATAAGTGTGAGTAGTGATGTGCGAAGTAATGATTTCTAATTGGATACAGTTAAATAGTAGGAGTGGCTAATTTGAAATAAGTGTGGATGCACTGGGGTGAGAGGGAATTAGGGGTAGGGCAAGGGAGCAGATTGATCTCAATCGGGGTGAGGGCGAATGGAGCAGACAGGAATTGACCATACTGAGCACAAATCCAAAACTGCCTAACAAAAACTATCAGTAGACTAGTGGATAGTAAGCAAGATCCAGTATTTCCAAAAATAAAAGCATTATAGGCTACACTACTGAAGGAATTACATTACTGTATCAGGAGCAGAAAACAAAAAACAACCTAGGTATAAAGTAAGCTAAGGAAAGCTGACCTGCAAATGTGAATAGGTGGTATCAAGAACTGTTTATCAGTCTACTTTGCTTCCTATGAAAAAGAAGAAAAAAAGACTAATATATAGTGGGAGATGAGATTGAACCTAACTACAGTGCCCCAGCTAGTGTGCATGGCACTACCTATCATTAAGAGATGTACACTGTGAATTACAGACTTGCAAAAGTAATGTAACAACAGTATGTCTGAAGGAATTGACCTGCACTGTAGACCATAGTTCACTGTCCCTTTTTGTTTTTTTTTTTTTTTGTTTGTTAAAGTCCCATCCTAGCAGGTAGTAGTAATAGAAGAAAATAATCTTCCAATCCCAAATTAAGGGGGGGGGGGGGCACTCATGTACTGAACTGACTAAGTAAATTGCAGACCGGAGTTCACTATCCTTTTTTGTGTTTTTGTTTGTTAATGTCCCGTCCTAGCAGGTAGCAGTAATAAACATAAAACAAGCTTCCAATTCTGAACTGGGGGGATGGGGGTACACTTGTGTAGTGAAGTGACTGTTAGGTAAGTTTCAGACTGGAGTTCACTGCCCCTTTTTGTTTTTTTGTTTGCTAATGTCTTGTGCAAGCAGGTAGCAGTAACAGATAGAAAACAAGCTTCCAGTTCTGAATTGGGTGGGTACACTCACGTACTTTTGTTAGATCTCATAAAATATGTGTGTATCTTTTTGCATGATAAATATGTATGTGCATTGATTTTCCTTTTGTTTGATAGTTTAATAAAATATCAAACAATGTTAATGCATAAAGTCGTGGTAGCTTTCGAGAAAACAAAATTGCACAGTTATGCAATGACATCAAAAAATCTATATAGATTAGCTAATAGAAGAAACATGTTAAGCAAAAAGGCACAAATGATTATATCCAAAATCCTCACACTAATAAGCTTACTTCTGACATAGAGGAAATGCTTATTATTAAAAAATATACCATGAGGATCTTAACAAAGATAAAAGTAATGATCCCAATGATTACAAAATTGCTAAGTATTTAAAGAAAAATATTACTTAATGATCAACAAATATCTCTGCTAAATAAGTCTATTATACAAATAGAAGTAAAAAAGCTTTAAAAAAGGGGAAAATGGTAAAGCTCCTGGGTTAGATTAAGTATGGACATATAGTCATCTTCAATTAAATATTTTAGAATTACTGAGTGACATTTTCAGGATAATTCAGTGAAAAAATAATTCCTCCCTCATGGAAATATCTCATCTATACTTAAACAAGGAAAGGATAATAAGTTAGTTTCCTCATATATACCTATTTCATTGTTAAATGTAGACTATAAAATGTTTACTTCTATCTTTCCTACAAGATGAAGTGATATAGTAAATATATTAATTAATAAAGGTCAAACTGGATTTATATTCAATAGATTAATGTATGATAATATAAAAGGGCAATTACTATCTCAGATTTAGCAAAAAACAAGAAATTTGCCCTAATTAGCTTAGATATCAAGACAGATTTTGATTCTGTAGATTTGAACTACTTGTTTAAAATTGCATTTCCAGAAAATTTTATTGGAATATTTAAAAACCTGTATAGAAACTCCAAACATATGGTAAATTTGGAACTTACATTTCTTAAGGATTCACTTTAAACAAAGGCACAAATCAAAGGTGTCCCTTGCCAGCTCTACTATTTGCATTAGTTATTGAACCCATAGCTAATGGTATAAGAAGCAGTGAAAAAAACTGATGGATTCTCAATTAACATGGCAATCTAAAATATAGCCTTTTGCAGATTATATTTTACTAACTATAAAATATTTACATTATTTAGTTAAAGAAATATATAAGGATATTGAAATGTTTCAAGAAGTATATAGATATAGATATAGATATAGATATAGATATAGATATAGATATAGATATGGATCGCTACTAGTTGACCAAGTTTTGACAAACTTGAAATTCATATGGTTTAGACCATATGATAGAGTTTTGGAAAACTCGCAGCTTTTGAATGGAGATTTCCATACAGTGAAGATCAAGAAATTTACCCTTTTCAATACTATAATGCGATCTCGGAGTTGGTGTATATAATTGCAGGGGGTGTGGGGGGTGAAGGGGTGCTTAGCCCTCTGCATAGATTTAAAAAAGTAGTTTTTGTGTATTTTTTTATGTTCCAGCCTTCAGAAACTTGATCATATGGTCTTGTCCATATGAATTTCAAATTTCTGAATATATAATTCTTAAAAGATCATCAGATATGATAAATTAGAAATATTTAACAATCCTTTTATCCTGCTAATAAAACTGACCTTAGAAAAAAAATAATTTCAAGTCTTTAAACTCTGCATATGTGAAATCAGTTCTTAAAACAGTTAAGAAATATGTTTTTAAAACTCCATTAATATAAAAATGGAAATGTTTGTGCTTTCCCATTGCACACACCTCTAGATTTAAGGAAACTCAGAACAATGTTAAAATGAATTTACTAAAAATGAATGGATTAATATTACGGTCTGGTTGCTTTGAAAAAGGAAAAGCTAATTCACCAAAATATTTAAAGAAAAATTATAAGTTGGATGACTCTCTTAATGGTTCCATCAGTAAGATATTAAATTAATTTGTAGATAACGTGAGTGAAGAGGAACAGACCACTATTCCCTATATGACTATACCAATGCTGTTATTGAAGGTAAAGTGACCTATAAATGAAGCTTGTCCAAGTTATATAAGTTAATTTTAAATAATAATAATAATTTTGATGCAACATTTTGGAACTTTTTAGATATTAGTGGATTGAGTGACTCAATAGGTGGTAAGAATAGAACTTTGTTACTTAAATCAGTTAGTCAAACTTCTGGGTTATACTGGAAAGTATTTTATGTGGAAAAATAAACATAGAATGTTTATTATTCCCTATAAAATCTCTAAGTTTAGTAAATTAACTTCAGTTTGATGGAGGTGTAGTAAAGATGTGAAAGCTGATTGGACACATGTTTATGGATTTTGAAAAAAAATAAATGTATGCTGGGAAGAGATAAGTATGTATTTTAAGGGCTTATAGTCTAGTAAGTGTTCTTTAACTAGATCAATAATACTAATTAAATATTCTACTGCATGTATCTGTAAAAGTCAAACAACAAAAAATATTATGGAGACATTTCACAGTTCCTAGAAAATTTATTACAAGAAAAATGGAAATCAAACTCATTTCCTATATTGAAAGAATGTTTAAATTTAACAGCAATACTATACAAAACTGAAGAAGGGGTAAGATAAGATCTATAAATCATACTAATACCTTTAGTCATTGGGATAACCTTGAAATGTTGTTATTGAAATAGCAAGACTCTTAATGTGTTAATTGTATAAGATTATTTTGATGATTCAGTGTATTTCTAACATTGTATACTATTATGTGATATTGAATTTCTTCCTTTCTGTGTCTATATTGTAAATATCACAAAAAAAGGAATCCAAACAAACTGGTAACTTGGTCCAAAGAAAACCACCAAGAAATAAATCCACACCAAGTCATTTATTTACCACCGAAATCCATGGCAATTTACACAATAAAAATATTAAGCACAATATTTAATTCATGAGCTTTCATCCCATTTAGAACAGAGACTTCATCAGAACTTTTGGAGAAGAATCAAATATTTTTGGATAAGAATCCCTGGGGAAGGGAATGGGAGAATTTACTAGAATATAAAGAATTATGGCAGCTGAGATTGAATGCAGCAATACCACCTGGCTTGAATGAATGTAAAAATGTCATCAGAATGGCATAATTTCAGAACATGAATACATATAAATTAAAGGAGTTTTTAAAAATATTCAGATGAATGTACAGTATTAGCTATATAAGAAATAAATCTGCTGTTGTTGCACATAATGCCAAGTCTGCTGTAGGAGCAGTAAAAACAAACAGAAATATTAGTCAGCAAGCCATTAATTAGAAAAGAGTTGATAGGGTGGGACTAATGTGCATGTATATGAAGACAAGTAATACACAGTCTACTTCAAATGCTCAAGACACATTTGCTTGAGACACATGTCCTTGCTGCCACTAGTTTGTTTCAGCAAGTTCTCTAACTATCAGTAACTTGTATCCCATAACTTAAACTATCCCTATCCATACCTGATCCTAACTCTAAAAACTCCCTCCCAGTATTTAACCCAAGAGTACCATACCCCTTCCTAAGCCTATACCTAAAATTGTCTTCCCCTCTCTAACTCCAAAATCCTAAAGTCCAAAATACACTCTAAACCTAAAATCCCAGTCCCCTCCCTAACTTTAGATCCTTCTCTAAACCTATAATCCTTCCCCCTCCAAAAAACAAACTTTTGGATCACTAAATAAATCTAGAATCCCTGTTTCCCTCCCTAACACAAAAGTTTCCTTATCCCTTCCTAAACCTAAAATCCATGTCCCCCTCCCTAACCCTTAAGTCTGCACTACTTTTCTTGATCCATCCCTAAACCTAACAGCTCCCTCTGCACTCCACTTCCTCACTTATCTGGTCCACAAGCACTTGCTTCCATTCACCTCCCAGGATGTGAGTAGATGGTGCAGAAGCTGGGTTGCTGAACTCACATTCCAGCTTGAGCATGAGTAGCTGCTTGGATGAGGTAACAGCCATTAGAGTCTCTGGCTGCAAGATACTGGAATTCAAGCAGCTGGGGCTCGAGTGGCTGTAATGGTCCCATAATATACTGTAATTAAGTAATAATGCACAGTAGTTGACTGGATGTTAGAAAATGAGATGATGTCACAATTTCATGTCCAGCTTTGTAGGAAATGTTATTTTAGAGAGGAATTAAATGTCTCATCTAGGACAGATCACACACTAAATGGCAGTTGATACAATAGTTTTCCAACTGCAAAAGAAGACACAGACCCCAGGATTCATGAATACTCCATGCAAGAATAAGCTACTCTTGCACAGAGTGTTCTGTGTCCATGTAGAGCAGCAGTGCACCTTGCATATTCATGAAGGCTCGCTGCTGTACTCTCTAGATGGACATGATCCATGTACAAATGCAAGGGGATGTCTGAGCAGTGCATGGCCACTAAACATGGCCTTTGTGCTCAGAAAGTGCCATGCAGCACCTTCTAAGCCATACTGGCATAATATTAGAGCTTAGCTCTAATATTATGCAAGTATTCAGTGTCCGCGGACACTGACATGTAAAAAATAACATTGTCAGTGTCCACAGGCACTGAAAATAAAAACAGCAAGAGGAAACAATACAGGGGGGGTGTCACAGCTTCTGAGACACACCCCCTGTATTGCTAAAGCCGTACAGCACACACATACCCCTCAACCATACAGATATTCACAGAATGCCAGGTGTTAGTCTATTAAGTGTGGTCCACTCCACATATGAGATGGTTGGCTGGCAAAATACTGGAAAATCATTAAAGAGTGGAATCAGAAAATAATGACAGACAATGCAGTTTCAGACATTCTACCCTTCAGAAAAGTCATGGCAATGCAAAGCATGTTATCCTATCCACTTTCTAAGTTGGCCTGAACAATATTTAAAATCTGTCCCTACCCATCATGTCAGGCTTTGTCCAGATGCCCTGCCCTAACAGGCAGAAATCAATGTGCATACCCCTAAAGTAAAATAAAAATAGAACACTAAGTTAAATATTTTTTGTCTGTTCCAATAAAGTTTAAGCATAGCTGAGTGGATGTGCACGTTGCACATCTATGCATAGCAGAGTTTAAAATTCTAAAGGAGTTAAACAGAAACATGCATCCAAAGCAGTGAAAGCAGTATAGCATTGTTATAGCATTCACTTAACATGCAGTCAGTCATGGTTCAAGCCCCAAAGCATTCACTTTCATATGTGAAACATGGCTAAAATATATATTTTTATAAATACGTAGTGAATATTACACATTTGTTGACCAGGGTAGTGTAGCAGGTCCAAGTGTAAGGTGTCAGTATAGTATAGATGTGAAACTCCCACATAAAGACAAGTGTCCCAGGCGGTATAGCCACAGATAAATGTAATGTAATGAAAGTATATAAAATGCTAATGATAACAATAATAATAATAATAATTATAATAAGTGATAATACTAATGATAGTCCATAAAATAATAGGTGAGCAATGCTAAACTGAGCTCAGCTGTGCTTAGCTGGAGTAAACATTGCTGAACTATGCATGTTTAGCAAGAATTAGCGTAGCTAAGAGGATTTGCACACTAGTAAGCAGGGCTTAGCATCCACCCCTTTAAATAATGCTTACCTATGCTAAGCAGATTTGCCTGGCACTTAGCTTAGCTCAGCATATTCAAAACTGTCCAGTCATGGCAAAGGGCAGGACATCAGGCCTATTTAATCCATGCAGGTGGGAATACAGCTCATAACCATTTGTAGCTCCCCACTGTAGGCACTGTGGCTGGTGTCAGTGAAGGTGTGTGCTTTCAGGAGCAGCGCTGGGACATTCAGAAGTCCAGGGTCATGGTCAGACTCCTTGTAGAAAACCATGACATGAGACTGCTGCAGGACCAGTACCAGGGCTCCCAATACAAAGCGGAGGCCTGGGAGTATCTCGCCCACAATCTCACCAGTACCAGTGGCTTCCCTTGGACTATTGAGCAGGTCTGGCACCAATTTGCTGACTTGAAGCAGAGGAAGAAGGAGCTCTTGGACCAGTGGGTCCAAAATCCCCGGGCAGGGAATGCTCCAGGCATGTGTACGTATCAGTCACAATAACTGTTTTTCAAAGTTCAGCTTGTGTATGTGATGGATAGTTATACATAAATGCTTTTCTTATCCCATCTACAGCTGCAGATGAGAGAGCTGCCAGCTTGCATGCCCATGCCAGCAGGCTGCTAAGGCTGTGTTGCGAGGCTGGTGAGTAACAATATAGCTGGTAGTATTCAGGGCAAATTGATATAAATGTGTATTATGTCACCCTGCAGTATTTAAAAATGGTTTCAGTGGCACTGTTGTGATCGACAGAGAACTCATTTTCAACCTGCGTTCCCATTCTGTTATAACAACCTCACTGTTCAGTGGACTACCACCAACGTATTATTTCATGTGACCCATGGTGTTCTCAAAGGGGATGGTGGCACATCTCATGGCACTGAGGTAATGTCCGAGGTTTTGACAACAGTGGTAGGTCTCAGAGAGGCCTTTGTGCATGATGTCAGCATCACATGGGTGAGTAATACCAGTACCTCTGGGTAGTTTGCTACACATTGGAAGAGACATATATTGCCAGTCAGCTCCTCACGGGTGCTGGGGAATTTAATGTGCTCCTCGGCTTGTGGCCACATGGCATCCAGGAACTGGTGGAGTATCCTGGATGCAGATGCCTGTGAGACCCCCATGATATCCCCAGTTGCTCTTTGGAAAGTACCTGTAGTTAGTATTCTTAGAGGTACACATATCTTGGTATCCACTGGGATGGGCTCCCCTCTGTTTGTTCTGGATTTGAGGTGAAGCTGGCACAGCTCCACAATTGCTGCAGTATGTTCCTGTCCACCCTGTAGCACTATACTATCTCCAGATCATGTAGCCCCTGCTAGGCTGCCCTGGGCCTGATCACTCTTCTCCTCCTCCTCATAAGTCTGGGGCAGTTGTCAGCACTGTCCTCTTCACCACCCTCAGTCTCTTGCACATACTGATGTATGAGAGTAACAGCAGCCCCTAACATTTTGTTAGTTTTGTCAGGTAAAATTTCCCTGTCTGTGTACATCAGTGGTGTTGAGTTTGTGGGAAAAAACAGACTGAAATGTATTTGCATAGTTTATAGTGGTGTAGTGCATATGCTTTCTGTGTGATTGGCTGAGTATGATACATTCCACCTGCCAGCTCTATTGCTTGTATTTGAGTGCCTCTATTCTGCTATTTCCCTTTTTTACTTGTTCCACTTGCCATTTCCTGTATTTTTTATTTTTGTGGTTTAACTCCTGGTGTGAGTCATGCACACCCATTTAAATAAGGTAGACAAGGCTATACAGCCTCAGACACACCCTCTTGCTTACATATATACAGTGCTACCATTTCCTGTGTTTTTTTTCGTTTGTTTGTTTAAGTCCCAGTCACTCATAGTTATAGTGGAGTAACCAGCATACTGAACTGGGCTGTAATCTCCATAAATACTGGTCATTTCATTCACTTAAATCATGTTATTATCATCACATGAAGTACCAAACTCTGGTGGGTGTTTACATTAGTGGAAAATGAGCTGAAAATAGCATCATTCAGTTTTATACAATGTGTTCTGTCACACAGGATTTTCTGGATTTCTTCTGTCAGATCAGTTAGTGCACTGATATTCCAAAGGCCTGACCCAAATCCATCCTTTTTACTAAAAATATTAACTGAGTTTATTAGATGAGCAAGAATCTTGCTGTGGATGCAGTGCTTTGAGAATTGTTGAAAGGGCTGAAATTATTGCAATTAGAAGATAGTTATTTAGGGAAACAGAGGAACCACACTTGAGAAAAAGGCACAGTGATTGTTTCATTGTACATGATAAGACATAGACTACTTTGATAGCTCTATTGATGATGATTACAACAAAACTAATAGCAATTGCCAAAACAATAAGGAATTCAGGCAGTAGATTGTCAGATGCTGCACAGCCACATGGCTGAAGACCTCATTTGTATGGTAAATATGTGCAGTAAAGGGAGAGGTGAATTGAAGAAGATGAGTGAGGGAAGGTAACATTTACAACATCTGAAATTTGTTGAATGCAGTCATAGAAATAACAAGAAAGCATTCAACAGTAGTGATATCATCTGATTGAGCAGAGGGATCTAAAACTGTCACCTGAGTGGAGAAACTGATCAGTGCCATGACAGAATTTTTGCTGAGTTAGTTTTGTTGCAAAAGTCAATGGCACTTTAGACTCTTAAAGACAGATTTGTTTTTTATAACTCTGAAGTTTACAAGTTTCAATTGAAATTTATTCTATGACTGATAGCCCAAAGATGACCTTCTCTATATGCTAGGATTTATTTCTGCTGTGCCTCATTGTGGGGTCATCAGTCAAAAGCGCCCTTTGTGAAATGTGCTAGTAAGAAAGCTGAAGTACAGATGTTGACTGTATCTTGCAAAGGGAGGTGAATAAATGAAAAACAGTTATGTGAAATATTGAGATAAAGGTAGCTACATCAAATGATCTCATATTTTGTGAAATATGATATACGAGAATTCTTGGAACTTTTTCTAATTTTCAAATGACCGAGATAATCATTTATTACAATATTCAGGATACCACCTAGCTGCATATTTTAGGACATCTGGAAAGGGCATAATCAAGAATGCTTACAATTCACAGAGTTTTGTCAGTACAAAGTTTTACAGTGACAAATTTAAAGAAACCATGTAACTGTTTTAAGTGATGGAATTCTACATTTGATAAGGTCCAGTCAATGATAAAGTCTTCAAGAGATGTGAGCTCTGAACTAACATGTTCATAGCTCCAGTGCGACATTTGTCAGTAATAATTTCAACCTTACCTAGGAGACACAAATTTAGCATTGACTCATGGTGGATGGAATACAAGACATATGTGTTTTCAATAGAGGCAGTAGAATTACCATTATATGAAATAGTGAACAGTCAGCCATGGTTGCAAGTCCTAGCTGTATCTAAACCACCTGGCCTGAGATAGGTTTTATTTTCGGGTGAAATTCAGAGCTGATAAATGGAAAGACAGCAGTACAGAAGACAGTTCTCACTTAGCTTCCATAATAAGTATTTGAATCAATAGTTAGCATTGAAGTCGACTAGGGTTCACATGCCTATTACTCATCAACATCAGTAGTAAAGGTACAGTAAGAATATAATAATAGTCATTTTACATCATTTGACTGTGGTAGTTATTATTTTTTGGTATGACATGAATAAATGAGTGATTTCACTAGGTACAATTGTAATGGCTGGTAGAGTTGATATTTGTCACAAAAATGTGCACTTTGGTTACACCCTGGTATACTTTGAGGGTTTTCAAGTAGACAGTATAACTTTGGGGTATGAATAGCATGGTACAATTATGAATCAGACTGTTAGCTTCATGTAAGTCATACAGACTACTGCTCATGAGGTTAACAGTGGTAGGTGTATCCTAAGTTGATTTTGAAGTTGTTTGTTAACATGTTTAGGAACATGATTTGTTGCACTTGATGTGTCAATGGCTTCTTGGCATTACAGAATCAAGCATCTTTTCCTTAGTGCTGATGCTCCCATATATGTTCAATCCCTACTAGGACTAAGTGTGCATATGTCAAACCTATTGTGCTAGGCAATGCCAGTTACTACTCTCTCTGCTACGCTATGTGTGCGAAGAAAAAGAAGTAATGTAAGACCCAGAGAGACCCAGCATTTGAGCCAAGGTGGACATATATAATAATCTTACAGTAGGTCTCAGGGTTGTGTCTGCAGGGTGAGTATGTCATCAGCTTGGTATTTTATTATAGTCCAGACAGAGACATTCTGGATGCTAAAATGTCCTGGATTCTGTACAGCAATTTTAAAAATTACATAACTCAGTTACCTACTCAAAATTATATTACACTGTCACAAATATCAAAAAAATGCTGATGGTACAAATATCACTCATAAGTAAATATGTAATACCACAACTATCAACAACTAATTGAACATTTGCTATCACAGCCACAAACTCAGTATTTGTACTGAATTAAAAGCATAGGACAAAATAATCTTTGTTTCATATTAGATTGCCTAATTAAGGACTGGAAACTTCATTCAGTTCAGGAGAAAACAGTTATAAATTACTATGGAATGTGCACCATCATATCACTGTGCATTGCAGTTTCTGTCTGCAGGAAAATGTTTCTACTCTGTTACAATGCAATGTAATTACAATGACTGCAACATGATTCCCTAAACACATACAGATATCTCATTAATTACTTATGGCCAGCCTATGAGGTTGGAGTTGTGCTTCAATTTAAGTAGCCAATATGGATGCAGGGTAAATGGAATACCATGTCAGTTGTAGATTGCTAATCATGAAACGGTTGCATCATGAACACATTTTACTAGAAATATCACCCACAAAGCATAATAGTGCTAATGGTCAAGCACCAACCCTTGAGATATATTTGTTGTTGTGTACAGATGCTCCAAGAGAATAGAAGAGCAGAGATGCAAGCAAAATCAACCACAGGGAGAAGCCAGCAGACATATAAGACCAACACCAGAGTGGAGAGGCAGAAACAGTCCAGCAGACAGAACCTGGTCAATGGTGATGGAAACGTTGAACTAGGCAGGGATTTATCCACTTTTCCAGAGAGGGAACAACTGTCAGTCGAACAGGCAAGACAGATAATGCCTAAGACATTTAAAATATTCAATTTGTCAAATAGACAGTTAACAATACATGAAAAACAAGTTTTAAGTAAAGATCTTTCATTTATTCCATCGGGGAGGTCTGATATATTTAAAACTATTATAGACTTGAAAGATTTCACATGCAAGTTACATTTAAAACTGTTATTTGGTCATGAACAGGGATATGTAAAGAGTGACTTTAAAGTACCAAGTGTGTTTAACCCACCGCTGCATGCTACTATTAAAGCCTTTGAAGGTATCTGTGAAGTAGAAATTAGAAGTTTGTTGCAACAAAAATGCAAAGGAAAGTATTACAATTTAACCAAGAAGCAAAAAGAAAGTTTTTGAAGCCTTAAAAAGTGATTCTTCCATCAGAATCATGAGAGGAGACAAGGGGGGGGGGGGGTCTATGGTGGTGGTAAATACAGTTGATTATTTCAATGGTGTATATGAGCTTTTGAAGGATGTGCATTCATACAACAAAGTGACAAAGTTGGAAATAAATAAAGCATATACATATAATGATGCATGGTTGGTGGATAAACTGGACAAAGAGGTTATATCAGAGATTATGTTTGAATTTTTTCAGGTCAACAAATCTAAGGTTGGGTATTTCTTTGGAATACTCAAAGTGCATAAAAATGAGCAGAATCTGCGATATAGACCAATTGTTGCAGCCAGGGCATCCAAGTTAGAGCCCCTATCTAAATTTGATGACAGGGCCCTATTAAAGTTGGTACAAGGAATCAAGTCATTTATTAGAGACTCAAAATATTTTTGGACAAAATAAGAAATTTAGAGATAGACAAAGATGACATATTAGTTACAATAGATGTGCAATCCTTGTACACCTGCATCCCTCTTGAAAAAGGTTTGAAATGGGTAGGTTATATGTTAGTTGAAAGTCGGCAATTTGAAGTAGGAGAAAGTAAGTTTATTTTGGAAAGCATAGAACACAGCAAGAGGTTCTCCAGTTTGATCCTCGGCTGGGGTGCCTTCTGTGCGGAGTTTGCATGCCCTCCCTGTGGTTACGTGGGTTTCCTCCAGGCACTCCTGCTTCCTCCCACATTCCAAAGGCATGCTGTAGGTGGATTGGACACTCTAAATTGGCCCTAGGTATGAGTGTGTGCATGTGTGTGCCTTCTGTGGAAGGTTGGGTGCCGGGCTGGCAACTTGACATCATAAAAACTCCACTGCCAATTATGAGCAGACAGGTGATCTGCTGTGGGGATCCCTAACCGGGAAAAGCCAAAAGAAGAAGAACACATACTGTCTTATAATTTTTTCACTTTTGAAAACAAATTCCTTTTACAGACAAGGGGGTAGCTACGGGGACAAGGATGGTACCCAATTATGCCAATTTAGTTATGGCTTATTGGGAGACCAATTTCTATCCCCACATAGCAGGATACAACAATCTTTTATGTTATTACAGATTTATTGATGATTTGTTTTTTGTGTGGAGGGGTACAGAAGGTAATTTAAAGGATTTCATTAAAGAAATGAATGACAGAACAAGTTTTTTTTTAAATTTTCATTGGTATATAATTTTTTAGGATTAGTTATTTAGATTTAGACATCATTAAGAAACAAGGACAACAGACATTAAGTACAGTTACAAGTTACAAGAATGTGGCTAGCAATAGCTTACTTCATTACACCAGCATGTACCTTACGTATACTTCAAACATAATATAGTGAAGGGGCAGCTGATTAGAGTAAAGACACTTACAAGTGATGCTAGCAAAATAGATAGATTTGTGGGAGAATTACATGAGAGGTTTAAGCATAGGGTATATCCCAGTAAGATAGTTAGCAATTTATTAGGATTGGAAGGTGCAAGAAAAGACACTAGGGAAGGAGAAGAAAGGGCAAAGCAGGACAAAAATTGGCAAGCGGCCATGCCCTTAATCTTCACAGTGGACAGTGAAGCCATCAAAGGAATTATTAATAATAATTGGAGGATTTTAGTAGCAAATAAATAAGTTAAGGCTACAGTGGGAGAAGAACCCATATATATTAACAAAAGGGCTAGGAATTTTAAAGAGATTCTAGAAAACAAACATGCACCCAGTAATAGTAGAGTTAAGGGTATGTATAAGTGTTTAGACTGCAAAGAGTGCAGCTTTGTAGCAGAGGGACCTTATGTAGAAGTAAGTACCTATGAAAAAAACATTCCAGTACCAGGTAGGTTTACATGCAGTTCAGAATTTGTGATGTACATGGCAAAGTGCCTAGCATGTCATTCCTTCTACATAGAAAAAAACAATAGATCACTGAGAAGGAGAATTTATGAACATTATTATGGAAGAAAAAAGAAAGATTACAACAATGCATTGTTTAAACATATATTAGAATGTCCCATGTGCTCAAAGTATTTGTCTTCGGTAATAGACTATGTTTCTCCTGACTTCGATGGGGACAAAGAAGGAGAGCTTGAATATAAAGAGCTCAAATGGCAGATTCTGCTCAATGCATATAACAGACCTGGTCTCAATAGTGGGGTGAATTAAAAAGTAGCTTTACGTAGAAAAGCAAAATATAATAAATGCAAGTAGAATTGCAATTTTTATAAGTGTCTTATAATAGTGTTTTTAGTTTATTTATATTATTTGTATAAAATACATTAATTGATTAATTGAATAGTAATTTTTTGTCACTGAAGGGTATTTAAGTGTTTGCCATTGGGATTATGGGTGTTTCTGATGAAGGCCATTTTCATGGCCAAAAGCACTTAAGCCTGTATTTGTGTCAATAAAAGGAAGTTTTCTTTGGGATTCACCACCTGTCAGCTTTTGGAATTTATTGCAACACCTTGCACGTACTTTTTGTATATTTAACTTTGAACCTTCACTTGTACAGAGGCATATTTTCAGTTTGTTTTTCACTGGTACAGATAAGATGCCTTACTGATATGGTATAATTATATAACTTATTTGTAATCAAGATACTAAAAAAAGGGGCACTGCATCAACTAGTTGAAGATTCAGCAATCATTCTGGCAATTATGGCTCTGAAAGGAAAGCTGCTTCTGGGACCATTCAATACAAAATTTTCAATATCTCTATCATCTGAAACCTGAACAAGCAAGGGGGTAAGAAGTATCTCATATGTAGAGATATGATGTGGGCACTGGGCTATAAACAGGTATATCAATATCTCACCCATAGATATGTATATATATATATATATATATATATATATATATATATATATATATATATATATATACGCTATATATGTATATCACAAAGGAACTCATCTGTTGGTGGAGACTATGACCATTTCCTCCAGTCATATGTTGGAGATGTGGATTTTGGAATCCTGCCGAATGAGAGTATTTCAGCTCTCCAGGGTCAGCCTGGAGAATAAGGTTCTCACCCTCTTCTGCTTTGTCAGCCAAGGTAAGGGGAATGAGTTAGGGATAAATGTTATGCCTTTCAGAGATGGGAAGATTCCTCTGCAATTCATCAGAAAATTAATAGGAAAAAACTAAAACTCATCCTTGTTTTTTTCTTGAAGTCCAATAGTGATAATGATTTCAGATTCTAAGCTCCATAGTAATACAAAAATCCGTCCCTTAATGGGAACATTAACAGACTCCAGACCATGAGTGTGCTGTTACAGCATCCCCCTTAATCCAGCTGTGTCTCTGATTTGGGGTTTTAGAGATGAATGAAGCCACCAGGAAGCTTTTAATCTGATGCATGTTCTCTGCTACAAAGAAGAGGTTTGCCTTTGTGCAGAGATGTATCCTACACCATCCCAGTTTCCCAGCATATGGCTTGGACTTGTTATTTCATAGTTAGAGATCATGTCTCAGCCATTTCTGCATCACATAACTTTGTGAAGAACAGGGCAGTACCCTAGGATAAAACAGGTCCTTAAGAAAGAAGATTTACATCTTGGCCCTACTTTTAAGATGCCCTCTCCTTCTTAGATCTTGAACTTCATGACTGACAATCTCATCTGTCATAAACTAAAGCCAAATTATTCAGAGATTTGAAGATTGCTTCTTGCAAAATGATTTTCCTTCCAGTGGCTGACACATTTACCTACAGGATTTTGGAGATTAAAGCCCTTATCAATAGGCAGATGTAGTTAGTCTTTTCAAGGATTATATGTTCCTTTGCAACAACGCTCTATTCTTTCAATGGTTATAAAATTACCACTAAATGAGTCCATCCATCCATCTGTTTGTTTTTTCAAGCTGTCCACAACTAATGGAGGAAGAACCCTTCACACCTCGGACAAGAACCTCCTGCTCTTGTTCTA
Source organism: Protopterus annectens (assembly GCF_019279795.1). Lineage (NCBI taxonomy): Eukaryota > Metazoa > Chordata > Ceratodontiformes > Protopteridae > Protopterus > Protopterus annectens. The sequence goes on from NC_056739.1 coordinate 502,388,076, forward strand.
CCTGAAGTGAATGGAAGAGTTTAGGAAAACAGGATAGCTGTTTATCTCCTTCAATCCAGGAAGGAGAAGGAAGCCCTGTCAGTTGCCAAGCAAACTTTTTTGAAGTGGATTACTAGTCGCATTGTCCTTTAACCATCAATTTTTGACTTCCTTGTTGGAAATGCTACAATCAAAAAACACTCAGCCAGGATCATTTTTGCTTTAAACCCTTCTGCATTACAGACATTTGTTTTGTGGATACCTGTCACTGGACAACACCTTCTGCAAGCATCACAGCTTGAACTGTGATTCTTCAAGTCAGACACTGTTTTATACCACTGTACTTAAGTGATTTCACATCTGGGCCTTGACTTCTTGGTAGATTTCTGTTTTCTACCTCCCTGGATATTTCTATTGCTTGGGAATCTTTCTAACCACTTACTCAACAAGGATGTTCTCTTATGTTACCAGTGAAAGAAATGTGCTCATCATTTCAATTGCTCTATGAAGGTCATTCCTCACTGGGCAGTAATACACTCCTACCATCACCAGATCTGGATAGCCCATCCATACAGCAGCTATTTCTGAAGTACATAGGAGTGCCATATCTTTGTTATTTTTCCTGATTTAGCTCACTTTTGGTAGCAGAAAACTTGGTGGGCTAAGGTTTTAGGTTTGTTGTACTACTATGTTGAATTTTTTTGTTGTTGTTGTTTTTTCATTTCGGCTTTTCCCGGTAAGGGGTCGCCACAGTGGAACTCCGGTCCGCTAATGATTGGCGTAGATTTTTATGGTGCAGAGTTGCCAGCCCGACGCCTAACCTGCAGCGAAGGCATGCCCATTCACGCATGTCTTTTGGAGGCCACTCGACCGCGGGGAGGACATGCAGACTCCGCACAGAAGGCACTCCCCACACACTAGCTGAGAATCAAACGGGAGAACCTCTTGCTGTGAGGCAACAATGCAACCACTGTACCACGTGGCGAAAGCATGCTACTATGTTGAATAATGTCATAATATGTGTTTCAGAAAGCATGCATGCCTACCTTCAGGAAAAGTACCCAGACTGAGTAGAAACAGGAGCACTCCTAATCACAGACACACTAAGGAGACTTATTTTGTAGAGCAAATAATTCATCAGAAACACTTATGTTATTTTCCTTCCTTACAACTGAGTATAAATGTGTCTGGCAGTTGTCTAGTAAACATACACACTTGCAATGAATAAGTATCTTTTTTTCTATTTCTGTACCTCACCTCTGATTACTTTGATGACTCAGTTTTAATTAGATTTCATAGGTTCATGCTTTTGATAGCATTTAGCTTTTCTGCCTATCTGAAAAAAAAAAAAAAAAAAAAAAAATACTCTTGTTTTCCATACTTTTGTTTGTTGTTCCAGTGTGATCTGATTTTGCTTCCCCTGATTTTGTCTTTGTTCCTGTTGTTTTTTTTTTTTGTTTGTTTGGGGTAGTTTCTTTTTTCACTGTGGGGAGGGGGATACTGAGCTTGAGCTGCCTGTTTGTCCTCAGAGTTTTGTTTTAGGGCAGTAATGTAGTTTATTTGCCCATTTGGGTCATTTCCTGTCTTTTCCAGCCCCCCCTCTAGCAAGCACATGCTTTGCTAGCAGCAAATTAGCACGATGATTAGCTGCCACTGTGACATGTGCACACAGCAGGGCAAGCTAAGCAGCAGGTGCCACTGTTGCGCAGCTCAGGGCAGCTCACAGGTTTAAAACTATAAACCATACCTAAAGTCCACCACTCTTCAAATTTTTTCCTTAAAACTACCCTCGAACTATACTACTGATCATCAAATCAGCGATCCTATATAAAAAAAATCATCATCTCTTTCTCTTTTTTTTAAGCCTTTTGATTGCTATTTCTGCCTGTTTTATTCTGCTATTACCTGTTTTTCCTGGTCCAGTATTCCTCACTGACAAATTTCTGTTTTCATGATATTTTATCACTGACTGCGATATTGTATTTAAATAATATACTGTTTGTTTTGTAAATATTTTGAGTAAATGCAAATTTTGCATTAGATTTACAAATATGATATTTCTCATATTAGTTACAGATGCTATTATAGCCAGAGGATTTTAAGCCATAGTATACTGTCTGCCTCTGTAAGTATTTTCTCTCTCTTTCTCTCAGCAAATCTAATAAATACACCTCACAAACCCAATCATTATTGAACACTGTAGATGTTTATACTTTGATGAGCCATGTTTTTCTTGAGCTTTCTTCCTTTCATTTAGCTGCCTTGTAGTCAGGAAACTGGCTCTGAGTGGGCTTAGTAGGCACTGGTCATAAAGCATTGTGCTCCACTGCATTGCGTTGGTACACAATATACCTGCATACCAAGGCCATTTGTGATTCATAAAGGGATGTACAAAATGGAGCCATGACACTTTGTGTGGTCCTGCAGCATGATGTACACAGGCTTAAGCTATCAATACACCACTGTTGCAAATTATAGCTGTCAAAGGTCATATCTGATTTACAGACAGTATACTACCTGCACATGGGCTTGTTCGAATGCTATGCAAAAGAAGGAGCAATGTTTGTAACTGTAGTGGCCACTCACTACCACCATGGGTCAACAGGCAGAAATATGCATTAGTGCTAAAGTTTAAAAATAAATAAATAACTGTTAACTCTCTGCATAGTCAGAAAAACAACATCAGCGAAGGTTTTTCCTGGGTTCAGGCTACCACAGCCATGTTTATCCCATCCCCAAGCAGTTAAGTTACTGACTTCCTACCACTGGAGCCTTGAACAGCACCAGCTCTCCTTATTAATTACCATAGCTTCACCACCAGATCTCCTTATAAATTACTCTAGCTTTACTACCAGAACTCCTTATTAATTACCCCAGGTTCACCACCAGATCTCCTTATTAATTAATACAGCTTCACCACCACATGTCCTTATTAATTACCCTAGCTTCACCACTAGATCTCCTTATTAATTACCATAGCTTCACCACCAGAGCTCTTTATTAAATACCCTAGCTTCACCACTAGATCTCCTTATTAATTACCCTAGCTTCACCATCAGAGCTCTTTATTAAATACCCTAGCTTCAGCACTAGAGCTCTTTATTAAATTCCCTAGCTTCACCACCAGATCTCCATATAAATTACCCCAGCTTCACCACCAGAGCTCCTTATTAAATACCCCAGCTTCACCATCAGATCTCCTTATAAATTACCCCTGCTTCAACACCAGATCTCCTTATTAGTTACCCTAGCTTCACTAACAGATCTCCTAATTAATTACCCTAGCTTTACTACCAGATCTCCTTATTAATTACCCCAGCTTACCCACCAGATCTCCTTATTAATTACCCTAGGTTCACCACCAGATCTCCTTATTAATTACCTATAATAATATATAACATTAAGTATCCTGTTTTTTTATTATTATTTTTTCGAGTTATTTATAGCACTTTGTGTACTGTATATTTTTCTAGCTAGTTTCACTATGTGTGAGGTATTAACTGGAAATTGTCAATTTTTATTAAGCATCTTTTGGGTTGTTTGATTCTGATAACTTGTTTGCAGTTAAAAGCTTTCTCTAGAGGCTCCTTTAGCTGTTTAAAACTTTCATTTAAAGGCTCACTGCTGCTTTTCTGATGTGAGAAACATTTCTACAGTTGTTTTCCACCCTCCCTCCCTATTGGTATACTGTTCTTATAGTCGGTGGCTTTGCAGTTGCCCGCCCCTACTGTAAATTTGATCTGGGACCCTCCTCCCAGTCTAGTGTCATTACCTCATTCTACCTAATACAGGGAGAACATTTGAGAAGGCCAATCAGCTTAGTTTCTGCTCCTCCTTTCTCTCTTTCCACTTAAAAAAATAAAATTCTAAGCTTGTTTCCTGCCTTTCCTGTGGATAGTCTAGTCTGGATACATATTTGCTGTATCCAGGACTATTTGTGAGCTTCTAAGCCCCCAAGCCTTTCTGTGTTGGAGGGAAGCCTTCTAGCTTAATTTTGTTTATTAGAACTAGCCAGTTATTTTTTTTTGCTTCAGCACTCAAGTCTGTTTCTTTGAGCTCAGCACTTGTTCAGAACTTATTGTAAGCACTAAATAAGCTACAAATTACTAAAGCACTCAACTTTCCTCACTGTGTAGAGGAAAACAGTTTCTAGTACTTAACAAATAAGCACCTATCCAGGGATGTCTAAAGGTAAGCTCCCGGTGTTTTCTCCTGTCTACCTGATGAATCCAGGCATCTTGGGGCAATGGAGCAATTGCCTCATGTACACAGACAACCCTCTCCTCCTACCACCCAACACTACAACCTGTGAGAGATGCACTTATATAGCCAAACTGGAAGCAAAGCTCTCTTCACCTAACACTGGACTAGACTGTCAAGAGGAGAAGGTAAACACTTGCACAACACCACACTCAGCACATAGTCCCTTAAAACCTACACCACCAAAACACACACATGGAGGCTCTCAGTAAAAACCTACCCAACCAACAGGGACCTCCAAAGCAGAAACACAAGCAACCTCCACCCCCAACGCAACCCAAATGACACATAGCCCACAAACTCAGTGTGTCACTCAACCACAGCCCATAAAGCATAACAACGTACCCAACACTCTAGTCATAGGTGACTCTATAGTCAGGCACACTGATGTTCCACTCACCAGGCTAAACAAGGAGAAAGTTACTGTCAGCTGCCTGTCGGGTGCCAGGATCCATCACATAACGCATGCACTCAGGTCACTCCACAACAAGTACAAATATGACTCTGTCATTGTCCATGTTGGTATGAATGACCTGAGGCATACCTCCCTGGACTACATGAAAAGGGACATGGAGGAGCTGTCCGATCTTGTAACCCAGGCAGGTATGACCCTAGCCCTGAGAAGCATCCTGCCATCACCCAGAATGATACCACAGTACAAGGAAAAAATGATTAACTTCAACAATTGGCTAAGCTTCTGGTGTCATTCTAAGGGGATCTGGTATCTGTCTGCCTGGGATGACATGATCAACAAACCACGATGCTTTGCCAGAGATGGCCTGCACCTGTCACCCCTGGGATTCTGGATACTGGCTAAGGCTCTAGCCACCCCTATAGTGCCTTTTTTAGGCAAGGTTCAAATGACAAATTCACCACCATAACAGGTACAGGCAAGAAGAATCTGAGGCTATTGCTACTCAATGTTAGAAGTCTAAACCTCAAAATGCACTCACTCGAGGCACTCCTTAAAATGGAGAAAATTGGCATCTGTGCAGTGACAGAGACCTGCTTCAAGGCTCCAGAGAGTACCCCTGCATTACCAGGCTATAATTCATACCACACCTTTCGGCCACCTAACCTGGACTGAAACACTAAAGGCAGAGGTGTGTCCATATTAATTAAGGATATCCACACCTCTAGCGTAGTTGCTCAGCATAATGCATCCAAGATTATCCAAGTGCAACTAACTCTGGGCAAGACCGCAATCCAAATTGTAGCTTGCTACAGATTCCCCACCATGCCCCAGGATTCCCACTCCTCATTTCTTAATACACTGGAAAATATTAGGGTACAACCTAACACCCTAATAATGGGTGATTTCAACTACCCTACCATTAAATGAGAAAACTACTAATATATCAACTCTTGTGCTCAACGTTTTCTGGAATTCATAAATTCCAATGCCTTGGATCAACTTATCCACACCCCCACCAGGGACAGCAATATCCTAGACCTGGTTATTACCAACATGGGTAAACGGTGCTCCACACCAGAGGTCAATTCCTCGTTGGTCAGATACGACCACAAGCTAATCACCCTAGACATCCACATCCTCCCCCCACCCCCATTAGTGAAACCACAGTAAAAAATGTCTCCAAAGCCAGCTTCACGCTTCTTATGACAGAAGTGGCAAACTTCACGAGACCCATGCTGATGGACAATAGAGGTATGATTGCTGAATCCTACACAGATGCACTTTATAAGCACTTACATGAGTGCATGGGTCGTGCAATTCCTAACAGAACCAAAATGCTATTCTCCAAAAAAAGGAAGCCAATCTGGTGGTCCCCTGCCATAAACAAATTCTACAACAGAAGAAAGAAACTGTTGCAAAAAAAGAGTAAAATGCCATGATTGGAGAAACTACCTGGTAAGCCTCACTAAGAAGCTGAGGTCCCTCATAAAATCCTCCAAAGCTAATTATGAAAACAAAATCGCCACTGACTCTAAAGACAACCACAAAGCATTCTATAGGTATGTCAAGAATCTCAATGGCAACACTCAGATCTGTTCTGAGTTACAGCACAATGGCACTAAATATACAAAGCCAACTGATATTGCCAACATCCTGGCAGATAGGTTCAGTGCTAACTTTACCCACTGTCATCCACTAAAGAGCTCATCTCTATACCAGAAGAATGCAAAGTTCCTGTAATCATGGCTGCACAGGTACAAAACCCACTCTCCAAAGCCAAGAACACAGCATCCATGGGACCTGACAACATCCAAGGCTGTGTTCTACATGAACTACAGAATGAACTGGCACCCCACCTAAGTACCATGTTCAATTATAGCCTCACCTCAGGCTATGTGCCCACTGAATGGCGCACAGTGATGGTTATCCCACTCCACAAAGGGGGAGCCACCACAGACCCTGGAAACTACTGCCCCATTAGCCTAATGAGCCTGATCTGCAAGGCTATAGAACGTATTATCATGGAACTTATAAACAATGACATTGGTAATCTCCAAACTCAGGACCCCACCCAGTTTGGGCTTGTAAAAGGCAGATCATGTCTCCTAAACCTAAATGACTTCTTTGAAATAGTCACCAAAGCCGTAGATGAGGGTAAGGGGGTTCAGACAGCCTATCTAGATCTCACCAAGGCTTTCAACACCATCCCCCCACTCTGGAATTATAGATAAACTCACTAAACTAGGTATTAATGCCTATGTCACAAGATGGGTTGCCAACTGGCTCACTGACAGAATCCACACTGTGAAAGTAGCAGACTCCAAATCCAACTTCAGACCAGTGACAAGTGGAGTACCACAGGGTTCAGTCCTGGGTCCACTCCTGTTTGGTATCTACTTCTCTGAAGTACAGGCTAACACAGATGGTCTTTGGCTAATGAAGTTCACAGATGACTGCAAACTAGGAGCCATAATCAAAACTCCAAAAGATGTGGACATCCTTCAAAAGGGCCTCACTGAGACAGATGCCTGGTGTCAAGGCCATGGCCTCAAGCTCAATGCCAAAAAGTGCACCGTCATCCCTTTTGGTAAAAACTCTGTACCCATGAACTACCACATAGGTGGTAGTCTACTTAACACTGAAAGTGTGATAAGAGACCTTGGTACACAGGTGGACAGTAGTCTCTCCTTTGATAATCACATTGCCACAGTAGTCAGGAAATCCTTCTACGTGGCACACCTCATCACAAAAGGTTTCTCATCCAGGAAAGAAGAGGTCATTGTTCCCCTCTACTCGTCACTCATTAGACCCATTATAGAGTACAATGCCCCTTTTGGTATGTACCTCACAAGACATCTACAACAACTGGAAAGGCCACAGAAATACCTCACAAAGAGGATTACCGGCCTCAAACAGATGCCCTACGCAGACCGTCTCAAAAAACTGCAGATTTACTCCGTCGCATATCGCCTACTCAGAGGCGATCTCTGCCTAACACACAAAGCTATGTCAAACCCAGAGCTTTCAGACATGCTCCACTTAAAGAAATCCCATCCCTAAGAGCTACACACTCTAGGGACCTAAACCTTGTCACCACAATAAACAGACCATGCTGGAGGGATAGATTCCTGTCCCAGAGACTTCCCATACACTGGAACAAACTACCTATCTATATCAAACAAAGCTCCTCATTAGCACTTTTCAAGAAAAATCTTGATGACTGGATGGGAGATAGGAAATTCACCCAGGGGATCACTCCTGTGGCTCTGCTTGACAGTAACACAGGAAAATAATTTTCTTGGGTGGCGAAAGGCAGGGTACCTTTTGGCTAGGCTTATATAGGCCCTAGGGACAATAGCCTGGTACCTACCCATGAACCTATGAACCACAGCTTAACTAACAGATCTCCTTATTAATTACCCCAGCTTAATCACCAGAGGTCCTTATTAATTACCCCAGCTTAACCACCACATGTCCTTATTAATTACCCTAGCTTCACCACCAGATTTCCTTATTTATTACCCTCGCTTAACCACCAGAGCTTCTTATTAATTACCCTAGCTTAACCTCCAGATCTCCTTATAAATTACTCTAGCTTTGCCACCAGTTCTCTTTATTAATAACCCTAGCTTCACTACCAGATCTCCTAACTAATTACCCTAGCTTCACCACCAGATCCCCTTATTAATTACCCTAGCTTCACCACCAGATCTCCATATTAATTACCCCAGCTTCACTATCATGCCTAACAACAGTGAAATCTTAGTGAATTACAGTCAGGCATAAATAGTTTTTCTCTGCTCATTGTGCTGTAGTATTAAAGTACTCAAAATAATGCAGCCGCATAGCTATTTGGCTACAGTCAGAATAAGATATGCACTGGGCACAGGAGAGTTTAGTACATTGCTGCATCACACGCACTTCTGAGTGTAATTCATGAAGAATAGGAATACTCTGTACACCACCCCTGAGAATGCAGTCCATTTTCTGTTCATCAAAATCCTGAATGACAACAAACTAAACATAATGGGCAGAGTGCCTGTTACTCCTCTGTGTACCATGTTTATAAATATCAGGGTTTTCCTCCCTTGGGATTGAAAACATGCCTGTTTTATATGTACCTTTCTTTCAAAGTCTACAGCAAAGACATACAATACACATATACACATACTAGCTTAAACACAACACACACACACACACACGCACACACACACACACACACACACACGCACACACACAAATACACACACACTAAACATTTTCCCATATGAAGTAAAAATGTTTAATTTTATTTGCAAGAAATAAGTATGCAGGCGAGAGTTCAAAGATGGCTGCCAGATAGGAAGCATATACTTCTGCCTGCTCTCAAGGATAATTACTAATCTAACCAAATCACTTGCTACCACTGCACTTAATCCTACAGGAAAGCTAAAATAACGAAAGGAAAATTGTACTTTTACTTACCTGTTCCTCAAGTTCTGGATCAGAAGCAAGATAGGGCTAATACACTCCTCTTAAAGCAGTGGCGCAGTGGTGACTCTGAATACATGTGCCCATGCCTGCCAGCCTTGGAAAAACAGCCTATACAAGCAAATAAGCAGAGGCTCTCATCAGAATGGAACAAATGGAATCACAATCCACTAAGACCAGACTATCACTTATCAATTCTCCAGAAAAGGAGACCTCCTCAAAGAGACAGAAAACAACCAAAATGCAGCCTGAAGCTACTAAACAAATCCAACAAACTAAGACTGATCAACCCTTTACTATGGAGGAGTTCAAAGCAGCTGTACTTCCCCTTCAATTGGAAATACAAGCCTTCTCTACAAAGTTAACAACATTCCTTAATAACCTGGATCATATTATGTCAAGAATGGAGCAAAATGAAGCAAAAATATTGCACCATGAAATAAAAATACAAGGGCTGCAGAATGCTGTCTCCAAAAATGACAACACCATCAAGGAAATGCAACAGAAAATAATAAACCTCGAAGCAAGAGCTAGATGCAACAATATATTAATTAGAGGCATTCCGGAAAAGTACGAACACTCACAACTCACCAGCATTGCAAAAGAAATCATTGATAATGTAGTTGAAAATAAGGAGCTATCTCAATCAATTACAATAGAGAGAATCTACAGGACATTAAGGAAAGCACAAACTTTGGATACTCCCAGACAAGTTTATACCAGAATCCTGAATGCCTCACAAGCTCAATCCATAATTGTTTAGCAAAAAAAGAAAAACACCTGAATGGAAATAGAATCACAATAGCTCAGGATCTGCCCCTTCCAATTAAACAATCAAGGCAAGTCCTATCTCCTTTTTGCAGCTACCTACTAAACAAAAACATCAAATTCCAAATGAAATACCCGGCGACTCTATGCTTCCATAATAACAACGTCAACTACTCAGTGAAAACCATTTAAAAAGCTAAATTGCTTTTTCCAAAGCATTTAAGGAGCTGCCAACCAGTATTGCATAAATAAATAAACCAAAGAGAAAGTTAACCAATATTGTTTACTTTTTACAAAAAGCAGACCTGATCATGGACTTAGTGGACCTATACTGCCAAACCATTCAGCTATTTACCTTAATTTTCAGTTGATACAGAGGTGCCATCTTGGAATTCCAGTCCCGGGCCTAAGATCTGCAACACGCAGCCAATGTACACCCTCTGACCTTACAAGTTACTTCCGGGCTAAGAACAGGAAGCACAAGATTACCGAGGGCAAAGTTTGTGAATGAAACAAATGGATCGATGTTCTAATACATATACACAGACCCTGAAGCAACATATACCTCCCTAAAACACCGTTGACTATTAGAATTAACTGCCACTTGCTATCTACTCAAGTTATATGTCAAATCCACAATTCACTTCCAAAACCCCAAATTATCTTTAATTTTTCTTTTTGTTTTTGGAATATGCCTTACACATTGGTTCATCTGTCCGATAATGATCCACTATGCACTATGTCTAGTACAAAGCGCCCAAAGTTACAGGATCTTATGGCTTTAACAAAACTGAATGATAGAATCCCATTGGCAAATATGATATACTCTAGCAAACCACCTACATTGGCACTTGTACAACCCAGATCCAACACTGGGCATTGAAAATCACTCACTAATACCAGGTATGAATTTGAGGAAAGTGAACACACAATGGTAACTTGTTGGAATCTACATCATTTTAAAACCCTAGCTCTCAACGTCCCATTACAGAAAACCATAATCTCTACACTCTCTCTGTACAAGGGCAAGGCAGACAGTACAGAAACGAAATGCTGACCCACTTTATGATAACATGCGACCACTTTCAGAAGGTGTTTTTGACCAAAACCAGGAGGGAAAAAACACACTACTTTTGGCAGACTTGTGTCGAACTGGAACTCCGCCCTCCAAAAGCTTTGCTTAGTGTTGCGTTGCATGACAGCTGTTCTCAAGTGTCGCTGGGCATTTCAGATATTATTTATTATGGGGGTTTTCGGAAGTTACAGTAGATTGCACCATAAATGGAAGTTTTAAAAGACGGAAAAGGAAAACTGAAGTACTTTTAGAGTATGTTTATTTCAAATTATGCCTTCTGAAAAGTATCCGGACCAAGGACCGGTTCCTACAAGGCTGTCCAAAGTACTTTCAGCTATATTTTATGCCATTAGTTCTCTTTTAATTATCCTTGTAAACAAGTTGGTACCTACCAGTTACAGATAGGATAATTAAACCACCCCATCAAAGTTTCCATTTGACAAGTTCCGAGAAGTTCTTCAGCTAGCAGGTGATAGTGAAACACTATGTTTGGATTCCAAAGTTTCATTTTCTTGGTATAGGTCTGTGTGTATGTGTGCATGTGTGTGTGTGTGTGTGTGTGTGTGTGTGTGTGTGTGTGTGTGTGTGTGTGTGTGTGTGTGTGTATGTGTGTCACATTGATCAGTACCAGTAAACCACAAGCGTGACAGGTAGTCTACTGTGCAAACCCATCAAAGCTTGCATGCCACCTTTAAAAATAAAATAGTAACCGTAAAAGACTTGAAGAGTCACCTCAGCTGCCTTCCACCTCCTCCTTCTTTCTAATTAACTTGTGGCTTAATGCAGAAAGGGATAACCTTAGTCTCTAAGAAGAGAATTATAATGCTGCTTTATGATAAAAAATAAAAGAAGACGATTCACAAAGAATAACCCAAATACATTGTTGCGTGTCACTATGGTTAAGGTAGACCTCTTTTATTTGCTGGTTGCAATAGGAGCCAGCCTATCACTTTACACTGTCTAGATTCCCCTTGCTTTACGTACTGCTAGTCTAATTACAATGCTGAAACTGTTTCAGGTTGCCATTATTTTCTCAAATCGTTAGCTCCTTGCAAATACTTTCAGTGCATTTCTTGTTTTGATGGTCATTCTTAGTAAAAGGCAGTACAGTAATACTTTTGCTGTCCTAACAGTGTAAGTAATTACATATAGTATATGCAGAGTTTTGTAGATTCTAGGGGGATTAACAACTTGGGAGTCCAAGGAACAAACCACAGTAGATATAAAAAGTGTACACACCCATTAAAATGCTAGTTTTTTTTTCTTCTATATAAATAAAAAAAATTAGATCACAATACATAATTTCAAAACTTTCTCCACCTTTAATGTGACCTATAGCTTGTACAATTCAATTGGAAAACAAACAAATCTGTTAGGGGAAAAATACAGAAAGGAAAGAAAAAGGAGTGAAGAAAAATAAATAAATTAAAAAAAATGTGTTTTATCAAAGTTTAACCAGTCATTTTGAGTGCAGTGTGACAGTAATGTCTACCACTCTATTTATTAAAAATATTCATACTAAGATTATCACTGAGATGTCACAAATAAAGCTATTTACATCAGTTTTTCTGAATAATGTTAATGAATAACATAAATTCAAACTTTCCTGAGATCCCACCATGGTGCCTCTTGTGCTTTCCGAGTATGTTTCATGAGACCCTTCACTTTTCCTTGCCATTGCATACATTGTGGACCTTGCAGTAATTAAGCTATGCTTTCACTGAAGGCTTTCTTACTGCTCTCAAAATAGAAACCCTAAACTTATTTGGAATGCTTTCCTAAGCAATAGCATTAGGCATAATTCTGATATGCAATTACTGGCCCTACTTGATGGTCATAATTAGACACATTAAAGTAGTCTATTTGTACCGAGAAAAGAAAAAAATGAATGCTGCAGCATTTGTAATGAAAAACTCGTATTTCACATAGGTTACACAGCTTGCTAATAAGCAACACTAGTAATATATTTCACACAGTTTTTGTAGAAACTTTATACCGAGACTGACAAATTATATTGGTAGACCTGATAGATTGGCATCTGCTTCCTGAGATGAAATTGACATGCAGCCGTACCGTCAGTATGAAGAATATATCTGCAGAACTCACAGATTATAGCTGACAGCATGGCTTAAGCCACTTCAAGATGATAGACTATTGCCTTGGCAGGCAACCTCTCTGAAAATGCCTAAATGACTAAATGTGTCACCTTAAGGTTACACAACTATATTTTATAACAAAATGGTCAAGCAGTTCAAATATTGGATGGCATGATATCAATGCAATATAGTGCATCAAATATGTAGTGTGACACCAGACATTAAATGTTTTATGTGTACTGATTTGTATAAACGTTTTATAAGAAAGTTATGGTTACAGGCTTTTATTCAAAGTACTGTTGTTTTAAATTCTGTTGCTCCTTTTCTTTTGAATACCTGAATATATGATTCTTCTCCTATATATTTTTCAAACAGGTTGGAACCCCAACTAGCAGTATTTGACTACAACTAAAAACTTCTTCCAATAATTCATTAGGAAAATTATAATTGTATTACATATTCTCAAAAGTCAATGCAGGACATGAAGTTAGTTTTGTGCTAAGTTTCAGATGGATCTTAGAATATCAGTAGAATTTTGTATAATATCTAGTTTTGCAAATATGGTTCTAATACCTCTTCCAGATAATAGTAGGTCGTGGTTACGCATGGGGGGGGGTGGTCTGAAGGGGGCAGGTTGTCACTCATTCACCTTACTACTACAAGTATTATTCTTTAAGAGTTATCACATCACATGCCAAAACAACATCTACATTCCTCTATATTGTCCAACTTACCCTTCACTCAAAACATTAATGGCTATTTAATAGTTAAAGACTTAATGGTGTCCCTGGAATCCTGGAATGTTAAAGGTCTCCAAAATAATAATAATAAAAAAAAACTAATCCTGCTTCTAATTTATAAATCAAAGGCTGAGATAACACTTATTCAAGAGACTCACATGACTAAAGTTCAATGGGAGAAGGATTTAAAAAAGAAATGGGTAAAGCTAATAATAGCTGCAGGGTATGATACTGTAGCTAAAGGGGTAGCAATAATGGTTAAAAACTCTTTTAAAGGTACTGTAATAACAAGTGACTGTGACCATAATGGCAGGTGGTGTTACCTAATATGCTCCCTCTCATCTTTCAGTAAAAACATTTAAATTTTGAACGTATACAGTCCATGCATGTACCAGACTACTTTCATATACAAAATCTACACAATTGTAGAAAAATTCCCAAATCATTTATATGTACTAGGTGAGGATTGGAATATGACTATCAGACCTGAACTAAACAGAATGAACAAGGAAAACAAACAACCTGTTGGCCTGACTAAGCCTATAAATGAATTAATAGAAGATTTTAATATATTCAAGCCCTTCGATCCCTGCAATTCCCACAAATAAATGACACTTAAATAAATATTCTTAAAGCACCAATAACTATTGAAGAAATATCCCTAGCCATCAACAAACTGAAATTAGGGAAAGCCCCAGGCACTGATGGATACCCAACGGAATTCTATAAATCCTTTAAGAAACAACTAGTCCCAATTTTACTCAAAGTATACAATTATATAATAAAATATGGCATTACAGATCTGTATATAAATAATTCTAGGATGATTCTTATACAAAAACCCAATGCAAATGACCATAACCCTAATGACTATTGCCCAACTGCATTAATTAACTTAGATATAAAAATATTATCAACAGTATTTCTCAGAGACTTAATAGCATACTCCCTTATATCATATCTCCCAAACAACTAGGAGTCATGAGTAATAGGCAAGTCTGGGATAATACGTTAACAATAGAAGCAATAACAAAATGTGACAGTTAAAGATAGCTCCTCCAAATATGCACTTTCCTTTGATGCACAAAAGGCTTTCGACAGAGTCAACCTAAATTTCATTTTCAAGATTCTGAAACAGTTTGCTCTACCTGAAGAATTTATAGCTATAGTCAGAGTCCTATACAATAAAGCTACTACTACACTATACATAAATAAAAAGCAATCAAACCCTATCCAAATAGTTAATTGCACAAGACAGGGCTGTCCGCTTTCTCCGTATCTTTCTAACCTCTATTTAGAGGCCCTCCTCCTAAAATTAAGCCAAAAAACATTTAATCATTCTATTTACATTTCCAAAGTCCAAGTTAAATACACTGCATTCGCCAATGATTTTAATATCTACTTTGAATTTCCCTCCACAGATTTAGTAAAGATCCACTCAACTCTCCTTATCAATAAGGAGAAATTAATTGTAGACACTAAACAGCCTATAATTGCAAAGTACCTTGCAAAGGTAAGGGAAACAGGTCTTAAACTTTACAAAAAAAGCACCTAAACAGGCATGTCCAAGGGTCAGCTTCCGGTGATTTCTTCTGTCCACCTGGTGAATCTGGGCATACTGGGACAATGCGGCAACTACTTCATGTTTGCAGACAATCCTCTCCTCCTACCACCCAACACTACAACCTGCGAGAGATGCACTTACATAGCCAAACTGGAAGCAAAGCTCTCTCCAGCCAAGATTGTGCTAGACAGTCAAGAGGAGAAGGTTAACACCTGCACTACACCTCAAGCAATTCATAGCCCTTCAAAACCCACACCATCAATACCCACACATAGCAACACTAAACCCACATATGCGCGGAGGCCCTTAACATTAGCCTGCCCAAGCAGCAAGGACCTCCGAAGCTGAAACGCCAACAAACACCAGTCACAACCAAAGTGACACATAACTCACAACACCAGTGTGCTACCCAACAACAGCCTTTAAGGCAAGACAATGTACCTAACACTTTAGTCATAGGTGACTCTATAGTCAGGCACACTGATGTCCCACTCACCAGGCTGAACAAGGAGAAAATTACAGTCAGCTGCCTGTTGGGTGCCAGGATCCGCCACATAATGCATGCATTCAAAGCACTCCACAACACGTACAAATACGACTCTGTCATTGTCCATGCTGGAGTGAATGACTTGAGACGTACCTCCCTGGACTACATGAAAAGAGGCATGGAAGATCTCTTGGATCATGTGGCCCAAGCAGGTATGACCCTAGCCCTGAGTAGCATCCTACCTTCGCCCAGAATGATCCCACAGTATAAGGACAAAATGATTGACTTCAACAATTGGCTAAGCTTCTGATGTCATTCAAAGGGGATCCAATATCTGTCTGCCTGGGAAGACATGATCGACAAACCATGATGCTTTGCCAGAGATGGTCTACACCTGTCACCCCTGGGATTCAGGTTACTGGCTAAAGCTCTTGCCACCCCATATAGTGCCTTTTTTAGGCAAGGTTCAAAGGATAAAACCACCACCATAACAGATACAAGCATGCAAAATCTGAAGGTAATGCTACTCAATGCTAGAAGTCTAATCTTCAAAATGCACTCTCTTGAGGCACTCCTAAAAATGGAGAACATTGATATCTGTGCAGTAACTGAGACCTGGTTCAAGGCTCCAGAGAGCACCCCTGCAATACCAGGCTATAACTCTTACCACACTTTTCAGCCACAAAACCAAGACCAAAACACTAAAAGTGGAGGAGTGTCCATATTCACCAAGGATATTCACGCCTCCATGCTAGTTGCCCAACACAATGCATTTGAAATTCTCCAGGTGCCACTAACACTAGGTAAGACTGCAATCCAAATTGTAGCTTGCTACAGATCCCCAACCATGCCCCCAAGATTCTCACTACACCTTTCTAAACATACTGGAAAATACTAGGATACAACCAAACACCCTAATGCTGGATGATTTCAACTACCCTGCCATTAACTGGGAAAACTACTTGGGTACCAACCCTTCTTGGAATTCATAAATTCCAATGCCCTGGATCAACTAATCCATTGTCCCACCAGGGGCTCCAATATCCTAGACCTGGTCATTACCAACATGGGAGATAGATGTTCCACACCAGTGGTCACCCCCTCATTGGTCAGGTCTGACCATAAGCAAATCACCCTTGACATCCACATCCCACCCCCCAGTAAGGAAACCTCCTTAAAAAAGTTTCCCAAAGCCATCTTCATGCAACTGAAGTCAGAAGTGACAAACTTCATGACACCCATGCAGATGGGATCTGAAAGTTCGATTGCAGAAACCTACACTAAGGCACTGTACGAGCACATCCACTTGTGCATGAATCGTGCCATCCCAAATAGAACCAAGATGCTCTTCTCCAAAAAAAGGAAGACAATCTGGTGGTCCCCTGCTATAAACAAACTATACAACAGAAGGAAGAAACTGTTGCAGAAAAGAGGAAAATCCCAGGATGCAAAAAACTCCCTCACCAGCCTCAGTAAGAAGCTGAGATCCCTCATAAAAATCCTCAAAAGCTAGTTACGAAAATAAAATTGCCAAAGATTCCAAAGACAACCACAAGGCGTTCTATAGTTATGTCAAGAATCTAAATGGCAATGCTCAGATCTGCTCTGAGCTACAACAGAATGGCATTAAGTATACTGATCCCAAGGATATTGCAAATATCCTGGTAGATCAATTTAGTGCCACTTCACCCCCCTCTCACCCCCTAAAGGGCCCATCTCAATACCAAAAGATTGCCAAATTCCGGTAATCATGGCCACACAGGTAGAAATTGCACTCTCCAAAGCTAAGAATACAGCATCCATGGGACCAGATGACATCACAGGCTGTGTACTACATGAACTACAAAATGAACTGGCACCTCACCTAAGTGCCATGTTTAATCATAGCCTCACCTCAGGTTTTGTGCTCACTGAGTGGTGCACAGCTACAGTTATCCCACTCCACAAGGGGGGATCCGCCTTGGATCCTGGGAACTACCGTCCCATCAGTCTGACAAGCCTGATCTGCAAGGGCATGGAACACATTATCATGGAACTTATAAACAAAGACATTGGCAACCTTCAAACACTGGACCCCACCCAGTTTGGGTTTGTGAAGGGCCGATCTTGTCTCCTGAATCTGATTCACTTTTTCAAATCAGCCTCCAGAGCTGTGGACAAGGGTAAGGCAGTCCATACAGCCTATCCGGACCTCGCCAAGGCCTTCAACACCATCCCCACTTTGGAATCATAGATAAACTTACTAATCTGGGCATAAATCCCTAAATCACTCGATGGGTTGCCAACTGGCTTACTGACAGAACCCAGACTGTAAAAATAGCCAACTCCGAATCCAGCTCCAGACAAGTGACAAGTGGAGTAACTCAGGGTTCAGTCCTGGGACCACTCTTGTTTGGCATCTACTTCTCTGAAGTACAGGCCAGCACTAAGGGACTCTGGCTAACAAAGTTCACAAATGACTGCAAACTGGGAGCCATTATTGAATCCCCAAATGATGTGGAAATTCTACAAAAGGGTCTTACAGAAACAGATACCTGGTGCCAGAGCCATGGGCTCAAGCTTAATGCCAAGAAATGTATAGTTATCCCCTTTGGAAAAAAACTTGCACACATAAATTACCACATAGGTGGCAGTACACTAAACATTGAAAGTGTAATGAGAGACTTAGGGACACAGGTGAACAGTGGTCTCACTTTCGATACCCACATCGCCACAACAGTCAGGAAATCCTTCTATGTGGCACACCTCATCACTAAGGGCTTTTCATCCAGAAAAAAGGAGGTCATTGTCTCACTGTACTCATTCCTCATTAGACCCATTATAGAGTATAATGCCCCGTTTGTTATGTACCTCACAAGACATCTGCAACAGCTGGAAAGGCCACAGAAATACCTCACTAAAAGAATCACAGGCCTAAAGCAGATGCCATATGCTGACCATCTAAAAGAACTCCAGCTATACTCTGTGGCATATCGTCTACTCAGAGGCGATCTCTGCTTAATATACAAGGCCATGTCAAACTCTGAGCTGTTGGACGTGCTCCACTTAAAGAAATCACAATCCCTCAGAGCCACACGCTCCAGGGATCTAAACCTTGTCATCACAATTAACAAAACATGCTGGAGGGATAGGTTCCTGACCCAGAGACTCCCCATACTCTGGAATAGACTGCCCATACATGTCAAGCAGAGCACCTCATTGGCCCTCTTCAAAAGGAACCTTGATGATTGGATGGGAGATAGGAAATTCACCCCAGAGAGCATGTCAGTCACCCTGCTAGACAGGGGTCTAGAGAAGTAAATATTGTGGGAAGAAATATCCAGGGAATTGTTATGGCTAGGCTTGCATAGGCCCTAGGACTGATAGCCTAGTAGCAACCTATGAACCTGTGAACCTAAGCTCCATTGATAAGTTCTCTGCAATTTCAAACTATGCCATGAATCCAAGTAAATCAAAAATATTCCTGTTAAACCCTCTAAGCCACAAAGAGTTTTTCTTCCCAGAATCAAAGATTAAAGTAGATTATTCACTCAAGTACCTGGGCATTACCTTTATTCATCCACAGAAGGAAATTATAAAAAAAAAAAAAACTTTATAAAGTTTGGTCAAAAGTTATAGAAGATCTTGATAGATGGATAAACTTAAACCTTTCCTTTCTCTCCAAGACAGCAATCATAAAAATGAATATTCTCCCTAAAATTTTATATAATTTCCATGCCGTCAAAAAAATCATTCCAAACAGTTTTTATCTAAAATGAAAGCAACATTGGGCAAATGTATTTGGCATTCGAAAAACACTAGAATTAGTTATACCAAGTTAACCCTGTATGTTTTAACAGAGGTTTGAGAAAACTGAATAACCACATTCTGTTGTTCATTCCCTTTTAGTAGCCTCTCATTGTATTAATAAACCATTAACTGCATGATATGTGATCTCTTTTCTTACTGCTGAATTATCATATTCCAATTATATGACTATACAATACCAGAACAACACATTCCAGAACAGCTGTTTGAAATTTTTTTTTTCTGCTTTGCTTTTAGAGACTGTTGCCTCCACATGCAGTAACTTAAGTGAAGAGATGAGGGTCTCCCTTAACTACTTGAACTGTATGTATGTGTACATATTAAAATTGCACAGTTATGTAACCACAATGATGAGGTGATCCTAAGGTTTAACTGATGAATATCCATAGATGTTGACATTATTCATTACCATGTTTGATGAAGCATTTTTTTTCTGTGGGAGTATAGAATTTTCTTCATCTGAATATGTATAACCTACAAAAAAACAGAATTCAGGTAGTTTTTTTTTTTTTTTTTTGCTGTTGTAAGTATATGCTTTTTATTACATTCATCAAACCATTTTACAAAAAAGGTGGGAGCATGATTCAGTGACACTTTGTCCTCTATACAACACCACATGAGTCATATAGCATAGATCACAGAGCTCTGACAATTCAGAAAAGATCCCTGTAGATAAAGCTCCACTATTATCCCTACCTCGTATAACTGTAGTGTGGGCAGTTTATGACACCAGACTGCTGAGCTCCAGCCCTTCCAAATAAAAAGAAGAAATGTTTTATTTAATAAATTTGTGTTTGGTAGTATTTACTTTTGTTTCTCAATTCCTACTTCAGTAATGAAAAAAGTCAACAGTCTTATCTAAGTGATTTTTAAAACAGCCCAGCCTTTACACACATGACCCCACAGATAGTAAGGCAGATGTGCTTAATTTCTGGCACTGATGCAATTTTGGAGTCTTAGATATCATGTTCCAGTGGGGGCTGTTTGAGCTGATAGAAGAAAGAACAAGATTTTTCTGGGGTTCCTATTAGATGAGCGAAGATACATTCTTTCGAATGTGTCTTGGTCGAACTTGAAAAGACGAAAAGGCAAAATGATGAAGCGACATATAAGCTAATTCTTCCCATGGGAAAGAAATCACTTGGCCGCATCCATTACTTTTCCATTTTCGTCACTGTAGTGCGATCTCGGAGTTGGTATATTTAAGTAGTAGGGGGGTATGGGGGGCAAAGCCCCCTACTTTATGTTATGTTTTAAGTGTTTTTTTTTAGTTTTTTTTTTTTTTTGGAACAGCGATTTTTTTTTTCCTTGGAAAAGAAATTGCTGTTTTAAACATTCAAGTTTGTAATCTTTCACTTACATGGGGTCGGTAAATCATAGTTCGCTTTTCTAAGCATTCGATGATTTAATATACAGCCTTTTTTCCCATTGGCATGTCCTATTAAATGACTAAAGAGTGAAAGAAGATCTTGTTGATTATGGTATAAGAAGCAAGTGTGCTTAATCATTTTGTTATAATCTAGTCTCTCTGCCTGCAAATCTCTCTATTCTGCTGTTTTTCCACATGTACTAACACAAAGCCACTAAAATGGAACTTGAGTATAAATATTAATCATGTTGTAAATGTATATTGTAAATTGTTGCATGGTGTTTTATTGTTTATTCACTCTGCTGTTATAATTTGATTGGCAGTTTCCCTTTGTAAGCACTCTATGATATCACCCAAATTTCTTTTTCCAGGTTAGAGAAATTCATCTGAAAATAAGATCACTTTGATATTCACACTAATATTTAGACAAAAACTACTAAAGAAATACGTGTATGTAAAACTTTTCTGAAGAGTTTTGAAAGATGTTCATCATTGGTTCTGATGTATTACCTGGCAGTATTATATTTAAGCTTCTAGATTTGATTGCTTATTTGCCAGACAAATATTAGCTGTACTCATTTGTTTTATCAGCAGGAGCAGTTCAGTGTAAGAGAGTAATCTTCATTTTTATAAACATAAAGCACACACACACACACACACACACACACACACACACACACACACACACACACACACACACACACACAGACATAGATCCTAATACATTTCAAGATATAGGAGTTTACAGGTAGTGCACAGAGTAGAGAGTTTATCATTTTAAATTGCACATCACATAATATGTTTTTTTTTCAGGAGAATGATAGTGAGGTGTTTTGGCTTGCTTTTTATTAGTTGTTAGT
This sequence comes from Protopterus annectens, assembly GCF_019279795.1. NCBI lineage: Eukaryota > Metazoa > Chordata > Ceratodontiformes > Protopteridae > Protopterus > Protopterus annectens. The sequence continues at coordinate 502,409,966 of NC_056739.1, forward strand.
TTATTCAGAGTATAAAGTTGAAGGTAAGTTTCCCAATAAACTTTTTATAGCTATGAGAGTTTTCTTAGCTAAATAAAGCTAAAAATAGCTTATTCAATTCAGACCATATATTCTGCAGTTTATATGACAGTAGCATTTCTTTTCTGAAACAGCATTGCTTCCAGGAAATGAGGTACATGGTCACAGTGAATGCACTGTCCAAGGGCTGCCCAACAAGCCACAATGAACAGAAACGTTTTCATTCATTCTGACACTTCTCTGTCTGAGAAGCTTGTAGGATTGTAACAATGAAACTGGCTAAATAGCATGCAAATTAACTATCTTAAAGAGTTTAAATGTACACAAATATCACTTGTTTTTGATGCTGCTGTTTTCTGACATGGTACTTGATAAAGCTTTAGCAGGGGAATTTTTTACCCTATGTAATATTCCCATATGGTACCACAACCTATTGTCTGCAACTGACAGTAATCACTTAATGGCAGGTTATAAACTGTCAAATTACTTCTTAAGGAAGCAATGAGTGATTAGGTTTCTAAAACATATGATTATTACTGTAGCAAACTAATCAAGCTATTAATGTGGAATCAAACTTATGATTGCCTATAGACATCTTGCAAATTGTCTGTTGTGCTGTTCTTTTTTCAATACACCCTGTCAGACTTATCTTTTTTTAAACATAGACAACTTAGAAACAGAGCCCATTGCAAACTGGCAGCCAAGTTAGGTGTCATATTCATCCCTCCCTCCCTATTGCACTAGTGACAGAGTATTTAGGAATTAATACATATCACTACTTCAGCCAAAAGAGTTTACAGGTAGAAAAACCTGTTTGTGTATAATGTCTCAGTCATCAAAATCTTGTATAAATAAAATGTCATTTCCGTGGTCTGAAAAGCAGAACAGTGGGAAAAAATGCAGTCCATGCTTCTAAACACAAATTGTAATTAAATATATCATTTTCCTACAGTTTTGAAGAGTTAAAACATCACTCCAACTCTTAATCTCTTTTCCAAAGGGGTAGCAGAATTTTAAATGGTGATCCCTCATTTACTGATGATCTTTTTATTGTTGCCGTTCACTGTGTAAAAAAATCTGATGTGATTATTTAGATGTTCTAGGCAAAAGCTGGATATGTTATGTTTGTGGGATAATATAATAGGAATGGACCTTCCCAAAGAGGTGTATAGTTTGCCTAGTTGTTATTTAGTCATTTAGTCAAGTCCGAGTGTTCATGGCTTCAATGTCTTTATCTCACTAGACCTGTCTACCAAAAAAATGCCTCTTTAAATTCATTACTTCAGTAATGCTATCTCCCCATCTTGTAACATGATGCCCTTTTCTGTCCTGTGATGCCTCCAGTCTCTCCTTGGCACAATGTCTTGCTTATAGTCCAGATCTTACAACCATATGCTATTACAAGGAAATCCACTTCTTCGACTATATGGACCTCTGTTGAAAATGTGATATCTGTGCACTTTAAAATCTTATACAGATTTGCTTTTGCTTTCCTTGCAAAACGCTAGCAGCTTTTAATTTCATGGCTACAGTCACCCTCTGAAATGATCTTTGAGTCCAGAAAATTAAAATCTGTAACTGCTTTCACTTCTTCCTTATCTATGTGTAAAACACTGTTAGCACTAGATGGCATCATTTTAGGGGGGGGGGGGGTTGTAATATTTAGCAGCAGTTTTGATTCCAAAATCTGCCTCATCTATCCCAGCATTTCTCATGATATAATCAATGTATAAACCTGAATAATGCAGTGACAAAATGCAGCTTTGTCACGCTACTGTCCTAATTCTGAAACAGCCAGTTATTCCATATTTAGTTCAAACAGTTGCTTCTTTATCTGCATATAGATTCCTCAGGAGGTAAGTAAACCTAGACATTATCCTACCTTTTCTAAGAACTTGCCACCATTTGTTATGGTCCACATAGTCAAAGGCTTTAGATTCATCAATAAAGTAAAAGTAGATTTTTTTCTAGAACTCTATTGCTTTCTCCATTGTCCAGCAGATTTTGGCAGTTTAATCTCTGGTGCTTCTCTCACTTTTAATAACAGCTGGTATATTCTGCAGTTTTCAGTTCAGGAAGTGTGTTTTCATTGGGTGTTCCCCACTCTATAGTATCTTCCCCGTCTGAACTAATGGCCCTTTTAGGGATGTTGATACAACTCATAGTTAAGGTGGACCATTTAATGAATATAAAAGATTCACTTTTGGGGGGAGTATCGAGAGCAGCCTACTGCTGATTGTGGTGTGGGTAATGCACAGGATTTTACTATTCAATCGACTTTGGGTTCTAATACATTAAATTAACGTGGTGCAGGTAGTGCTCATTTTGATTCAAATATCTAGGTACTTCATGATGCAACATATCCAATGAGTGAAGTTGGCATGTTTGACTCTTTTAATAATTTAATGACTGGTTTAATAGACCAGTCCAGCTAATTAAAATGCCAGTGTTCAGACAGTTCATGCTAACCCTACCCTTAAAAAGCAAATGCATACTTTTGAGAAATTGTTGTCCAAGTACATGCATTTACAGTTGGACAATGCATTTTTCCATGACAGTATTGTGGTGAAACATGTGCCTAAATGGTTACTTTTTTTTAAATACCCTAATGTTCTTGTTGAAAATTCTATCTTACATCAAGAAATAGTTCAATTGTTTGACCATGCTAGGATGGAGTAAATGGGCATTTTGGTGAAAGATAATAATAGATAATAAGAGGTCAAACTTGAGGGCACGATTAAATTGCTACACAAGGAAATCATGGACGATCTTTTGTTTCTCTCTATGCAAGATCTGTACCACCAGCTTTTTAATTGCATTGATCATGAATGTGAGATTTTTATTTGGAGGAAGGGGAAAAAAATAGCATGCAATGATAATGATTACCTCATTAAAAATGTACACCTTTGTTGACTGTCTTGTCTTCAAAGCAAGGGGCTGTTCATGAACAAGAGGCTGGAAATGACAATGTGTACAATTGTGATGAGGCTGTTGAGAATCAACCTGTATTTTTAGAGAACTGGACCCCTCCACCTCGATGCTTGGCTAGAATATGCAACAGATTGAATGGGAATGTTGACCTGCACCCCAACGTGCTTCATTAGGCCCATAGAGAACCCCCTACTCCAAAAGGACATGGGGAAAAGGCAAAATACGTTGTCAGCCTTAACTGACGTTTTTTTAAATAACTCACATGGTACTGTTTACAACTATAAGGGGTTTCATGTATTTAATTACAGTCACTTAGACATTACCCATTTATATGGTGACCTACATAGCAAAGGATTCATGTTTGCTCCAACGGGAAGTTTCAATCTGGTGAAACATCTCCAGAAACTGGCACTATTTGTGCATAAACTTAATTTATCATCGTAGTTTAATTATGTGGAGGGTGCTTCATTTTCTGCTGATTCATTGTGTAGGTCTACTTTTTTTAACCCTCCTTTGGCCCCAGCACTCCAAGTGTTTGAAAAGGCTTGCCAGAAGAAAATTTAGGCTCTAAACTCCCTAACCATAAGGTTACGTTTTTCAACCTGACTTTCAGTGAAAGAAATCTTTACAATTTATGTAATGAAAGGAATGTCAGGTTTATAAAACCTGATAAGGATGGAGGGGATGTTAATGGATGAATTTTTGTATTCACAAAAAATGTTTTCTGCTCCTGCTTCTAGGAATGAAATTAATATTTCCAGTATGAAAATCACTTTATGGTTGGATGACCTTTTGTTCAACAATATCCTTGGGAAGGAGGTTTCTATTTAAAGGTTGAGAAACCTGTCATCCCTAGTATTTTTTAAAGATACATAAATCCTTGTCCAAACCCCCATTGTAATCAGTTGTTGCCTCTGGAGGTTCTAAAATTGAACCTCTGGTGAACTATGTAGATGATAAATTAAAATTATTTTTTTGTGGACAAACAGTATGTTTTGAGAGTCATGTAATGTTTTTTTTTAAGATCTTTTGGAAATGTAGTGTTTGACAATGATTTGATGTTTGTAACTACTGATATTCGTGATCTATTTTGAGTGATATCACACATTCTATTGCACTTCTTGAGGGGGCAGTTTTGTCCCAGAGGGAAATTAATATTTTAATTGAATGTGTTGATTATTTGTTATCTAATAACTTGGTGTTTTTGACCAGGAATACACTGGTGTGGCTATGGGGGCAGGTGCACCTCCTATTTTTGCCAACATTATTCTTTGATGTTTGGAGAAAAAGTTTATTTTCCCTACTGAGTTTTATAGGTATATGAAGATGTACCTGAGATACCTTGATGATGCCTTTATATTGTGCTCTGGTACTGTGGAACAGCTGAATTAAATTATGTACTAAATTAATTTTGCATCATTTCTATTTTTTCCTTGCAGTCTGAGTCTACCTAAATTAATACTTAAGAGTTGTTTTTCTTGTAGGGTTTACAGGAAGCCCATCTATTTTAATGGTGTGTTACACTACAAAAGTTGTAGCCCCCAATGGCTAAAAAGAATGTTTTAATAGGTCAAATGATTAAGATATCTAGGTTATCATTTGATGATGCATGCTTCCACATTAGATTAGAACATGTGGTGCCCATGTAGTTGGACAGGGCATGCCGCTCTGGTTTAGTGGAAACTTGTAAACAAGGGAGAGTTACAAGGTTTCTACCAATCCTGAATTTAGGTTCTCCTGTTGATAACTTGGAGGATAATATTAATATGAAACCAAAAAAACTATTATAGAGCTATGATATATGATTCTGATAATTGTTCCACTGGGGTCTGGGCAATTTTAGAGAAAAAATTGGCTGATGAATATTTTACCGATGAATTTACAATACACATTGAGGGACAAATCTTTGGCGATATATAGGAACAGGAACAATATGAAAAAGATGTTTGAAAATTCACAGAGGGGCATTAAAACTAACCACAATGTTGGTATGTCTAAATGTGGTTGCTGATGACAGTGTAGGTTCATTTGGGAGGGGGCTAATCTGATGTTGGATCACTACCTTAAAGCACTTGCCCCAAATGGTATATTTAATTATAATGTGAAAGGGGTGGTGCATGTGGCAAATTGTTCAGCTTGTCTGGCATTTTATATATGAAAAACTAAAGGTCCCCTTAAGAAGAGACTCTATCAACATGTTTATGCAATTTCAAAAAAGGATTTAAAGAATACAGTGCATAAACACTCTATAGACTGTACTTATTTAGAAAAAAATTATTTTTTTTATTCTTGAGAAAATTATTGAACTTGAGAGAGGGGAAAATTGTGCAGCACTAGTCGAATCACATTAATTGCATTGGCAATAGGCTTTGGACACAGTCAATGCTCCTGGTCTTGATATACCATCAATTTCTAGTTTGTTGATGTTAAAAAATGGCAAAGTGTAATGTTGATTTTACTGAGGAATTTTACTGTTCATTATTGTTTAAACTGCTTCTTAGTATGTATGGATTGCGTCACTAGATGGCATTGCCTGCTTTTGTATAGAAGGGTTTTGAATGGGGAAGTGTATTGTCTGATGAAGATCAGTGTGTGTTGTTCTTAACCAAAGCACTTAGAATTCATTAAATTACTTCTTGCGACTTGGTCAGGGAGCTTTGTCTGCTTTTATATTTACAGTTTTCAGTTCATATGTAGCTGAAGGCTAGATGGATTTTAAGGCCTGCCTTGCTAGCAAGTGAAACAAATGTGATTACTTGATAATTTAAGAACTCTTCAACATTGCCTTTTTTATTCAACTAGAATACAAACTGAACTTTTCCAAACCGATTACCATAGCCTTGTTTTCCAAATTTACTGGAAAATGCCAAGCAGAACTGTAACAGTGTCATTGTGCAAGCTTTTAAACAATTCAGCTGGAATTCCTTCTCTTCATGCAGCCTTGTAATTAACAAGGCAAAAACTTCTGCAGTTCATTTAACTTCATCCTTTAGGATGTCTGGCCCTAGATTATTGAACATACCATCATATGCATTTGTATCCGTGGTGGTGGTGCTGCGGTAGCATTGTCGCCTCACAGTAAGATGCTGTCCAGTTCGATTCACAGCTAGAGTGTCTTCTGCGTGGAGACATTCGTGAATGGGCGTACCTGCGTTGAAGGGTGTGCATCAGGGCCGGCAACTCAGCATGTAAAAATCAACTGCCACTCATTAGCGGACCGGAGTTCCGCTGTGGCGACCCCTAACGGGTAAAGCCGAAAGACACAATGACAACCATCATATGCATTTGTGATGCACAGCCTTTCTTATTCAGTTTGCTAGATCTTTGCTCCCTCTTCTTAATATATTATGCTTCAGTTAGGTCACCTAAACTTTCTCCTTTATCATGCCAACTTTTGCATGAAGTTTCCCTTCGTGTTGCAATGGTATGCAGTTCTCATCTTTTTCATGTTATAGCTTTTTGCCAATTCTTTCAGCTGTTCATTTAAATATAATCCTTACCTCCTCTTGCTATTTTGTAATGACAAAAAATTAACAACAGCTGGATGGGGTAGAGTCAGTTCTATGTTTTATCTGCTAGGAGGCTACGGATGTTATGTAGTAGGTATCTGTAGGAAGTTAGGTGATGAAAGGCCTGCTGCAGTAGCACTTACAACAAATACTGATTGATGATATTCTTTGTTCACTTAAATATGCAAATAATGCAAATGATTTGGTGCCGTAATCAGGGGTGGGGATATATGTTGCAAATGACAACAGTATTGTGTCTAGGAGCTGAAGGCATGATGTCAGTAAAGCAAAGCTGTAATTAGAGCAGGGTGAAATTGTCAGCTGTCCCAGGCAGAAGCTGTTAGGTGGTACAAGTGGCAGATGCCCATGTTGTAGCCATGTAGTACTAGCATTGCTTTAAGAAGCTAAATTAATCTTGATACTACATTTATGGTCATGACTGAATGGTATAGTGTTTGGTGGTTTTACTGTAGTAAGTTCCAGTTACAATTTAGCCGTAGAGTTACATTGTGACAAATTAACTTATTTGTTCAATCCTTCACTGTGTTCTTACACTGTTTCTTCAGTGTTGTATACATTTCAATTATTCACCATGTTCTTACATTGTTTCTTTAATGTTTTATACTCACCTTATGCACCACAGCATGCATTCCTTCAAGTAACGACCTATACTTGTCTTGATTATTCTATTACAGATTCGCAATATTTTCATAAAGAAGTTAGAAAATAACAAAATAAATAGACATTCTCTATGTCAACATTACAGAAATGTCAGATGAACTTTACCCAGACTGACATCACTTTAGGGATAGCATGTGGGGTGGCTACCTAGACTTCAGTAGGTACATTATTGTGCATGCATGAGATGCCATTCATTAAAGTCTATGGATGCACCCCCACTTTCCTATAGTGACATCACAAATGGATATGGTTGCATTTACACAGCTTTTTACTGAAAACTGCTTACATAAAATTGATACAATGGGGGTGTGAGTGCATCATGGCACTTTAGCTTCTACATTCATATAAGCGTGAAACTACCACTTTAAATAGCTAGTAAATTATCCTAAATTATCCAGAGAACAGTTTCACATAACTAAAAGAAACATTACACATTTCAAGCTACATTTTGTATGCATTCAGTGCAAGGTTATTAGATGCAGACTAATGTCAGTATCAAAGAGTCACTACCTGGGATTCAATAAAGGTTTTTTCCATGCCAGAATAGTGCAACAGCTTCTGCATGGAATATGGCCACTGAGCGATTCAGTAAACAAGGCTAGGGGCATGAATGAGCCTGCTAGCACTATTCTGGCATGGACAACACTGAATAATGCTAATTACCTCATTTTCTGATAAAAACCATGCAAATGAGGTGAATTAGCAATTCAGTAAGCAGGCAGGCATCCGTACCAGAACAGTGTCTGTTGCAGAAATATATTCAGTTATTGACCGTGTACATTTCTGCAAAAATGAAAATGGGGGCATGCCAGCTTAAAGTAAACCATGTATTATAATCATTAGGCATGACAATGGCCAAAGATATGCCCATTGGCATGGAAAAGAGTTGCAAAATTATAAAAATCAAAGTTTATTTATTGTTTTGGCCAATTTCAGCTGCTTAAGCATTGTGCAGTGGCGTGCAAATGAGATTGTGCCAAAAATAAAACAAAATGTGAAAAGACAATTGTAAGTGAAATCTGCATTTTGCCATTATAGTGTATAGCATGCAGAATCAAAACGATAACACGTAACACTGGTTGATAAGGAGAAAGGCTCTGGTGTAGTGATGTAACAAGGGACTAAGACAGTGGGGTATGCAAGTGAGCACATTTTACTGAATAGAAAAATGGGAGACCATTGTCTGCATGCATTTAACTGTGTAGCATCTATAAGGCAGTGGTGTAACAGGAGAAGCAGCTGATATGAAAAGGGGTTGTGTCATGCTTGTTGTAAGCACATTGGAGCTCCACGTCTTCCATTTGAGCTTAGCTAAGCACAGCTAAGCAAGGGTGTGTGTCTGAGGCTATATTTACATATTCCATGAAATGAAGAATGTGCTCACGTCTAGGGGAGTGTCATGTCTGCTTAAAAGTGTTTACTTTAGCTAAATGGGTTTGTGTTGTGCACACTGGGCCTTAAACCAAAAAAAAAATGCACAGGAAATAATAGAACTGTTTATACTTGGGCAGTGAGTTTGTACAGCACGCCACGGGGCTTGAAAGGGGCAGAAATGGGAAGGGAAAAAAACTGGGAAATAGCAGACTAAAAGCAATCAAGTACACATGATATAGCTGACAGGTGCAATGTATCATAGTCAGCCAATCACACAGGCAGCATCTGTAGCACAACAGTATAAACTATGCAAACACCTTTCAGCCTGTTTTTTTCCCACAAACTCTGCACCACTGGCGTACACACACAGGGGAATTTTAACTGACAAAATGTTAGGGGCTGCTGTCATTTTGATACATCAGTATATGCTAGAGGCTGAGGGTGGTGAGGAGGATAATGCTGACAACCACCAGACTGAGGAGGAGGAGAAGAGCATTCAGGCCGAGGGTAACCGACCATGGGCTACATTATCTGGAGATAGTAGAGCACTACAGGGTGGACAGGGACATACTGCAGCAACTTGTTGAGCTGCTGCTGACCATACCTCAGTCCCAGAACCAACAGAGGGGAACCCATCCCAGTGGATATCAAGGTACATGTAGCCTTAAGAATACTAGCTACAGGTACTTCCCAAAGACCTACTGGGGACATCATGGAGGTATCACAAGTATCTGCATCCAGGGTACTCCACCAGTTCCTGGATGCCATGCTACCACATGTTGGTGAGCACATTTACTTCCCCAACACCCATGAGGAGAGGACCAGCAATATGAGCCTCTTCCACCATGTAGCAGACTACCAGGAGGTACTGGGTGCCATAGACTGCATGCACATCCACAACAAAGCACCACCCAGTGAACACAGTAGGGTCTATGTAAACAGCAAGGGCTTTGACCCTATCAACTGCCAGGTCATGTGCAATGCCCAGGGCATTATCATGAAAATGTGTGCTGGCAGCCCTGAAAGCTATCACAACTCCCACATCTGGCATTCGTCACAGCTGTACCAGGCATTTGCCAGTGGGGACATCTCGTATGACCATCTGGTGGGGGATGCTGGCTATGCACTGGAGCTGTGGATGATGACACCTATCAGAAACACACACATACCCACTCAAGAATGCCATAATGCGGCACACACACACAAACCAGGATCATCATAGAGCATGTGTTTGGGATGCTCAAGTCACGGTTCCACTGCCTGGAGATATCTGGTGAAGCCTTGCAGTACTCTCCAGCCAAAGGTGCACATGTTCATAGTATGTGCATGCTACACAATATGTTTCTGTGGAAACAGCTGCAGCAGGAACAGAATGGGGAACTGCCACACAGGCACCCACCATTGCCAAGGTCCCCATGGGCACAGAGGGACTCGGAGGAGGAACCCCCTGAGACAGCCCCTGTAGGTAGATGGAGGCATGCCCAGTATGCCCTGGTCTTGGCAAAAAAGCAATGCATAGCACACACACTGACACAGCAGGGACCCAGGGACTGAAACCTCTCTCCGACTCACACACACAGTAAAATGGATGCCACACATCACACTACCTGTAACGTACCATGTATAGGCAGTGTACTGCATGCATCTGACATAGGCAGCCCTCAAGCACTATCCTCACAACTGCCACAGGCACAAGGTAAGTCACTCTTCTTAACAATAAATCAATGGAGTAGTATGTTCTGGTATCATATATATGATCTTGCTGCATGCATGCAAGGGAATAGAGTGGCCTACTGGGATAGCAGCAGACAACTGACAGCTATGTAGGACACCAGGAAATGTTTGCCCAGTACTGGCTCCCACACACTATGCAATAGTACCCAAGGTGACAATCCCACTGCAGTATATGTGGGGGGGGGCAACTAACTGGGGGTCATAGGTCACCCTGTATGGATGTCAGTGTGGGGATCCCATACTCACCCCTCAGCCTCACCCAGCAAGTCAGCCATAGAAAACCATAAAGAAATGTCTGGCAAAGGCCTGCAAATGGGGACAATGATGAAACATGTCCATGCAGACCTACACAGTGATATCACAGCAGGTCTTGCAGTTGCAGTAAAGCTCTGAAGGGTGAGAGGTCTGAAACTCAAATGTTTGCCATTACAATCTAACCTGTGGGCTTTATTGATATGCCTGTAGTCTCCAAGACAGGCACAATACTATACTAAATTGAACCAGAATGTAAAGGGAACATCAGCACAGTCTGTGCAAATGTGGACAGCTGAGAGATGTCCCCCCCCCCCACACACCCATGTTCACATAGAATTGCAGTAACAGTAATGTTTGCAGGGTATAAGCAGCAGAAAGCACATTCCCAGGGCTATCCCAATCAACTTGATGACCTGTTGCAGGTCCACAATATGCAGGGGTCAATGCGCTTTGTATATGTGTGGTCAGTACTGTCAGTATGTGGCCTGCACTTACACCTGGCTGTTGTGTATTAATGGCCTAGGTACACTACTGTGATTGACAGGGTCCATGTTCCAAGAAAAACAGTGCCAACTATTCTGCGCATCACTTCCAGCTATAGTAGGAGTTGTACATATTGTGCAGATGTCAATATCTGTTACTGAAGGAAAGCTGGACAGGTCAAGGACAGGGGGCCAGACATATGGACAGTACACAGCTCAGAGTAACCTACACAGTGCCTAGCATGCTCATCAACTGTACAGACATTTTTTTCAGAATGTACAGAGCTTTGCATCATATGTATGGTCTCTTTATCATGAAATGTGGTTTTCTGACAATTCATTGGCAAATCACAAAAAACGAAAGTCAGAAAATAATGTCACATTGTAGTTTCAGACTTCATACCCTTTGGAGAAATGCATGCTAGTGCAAAACCTGTTATTGTATCACCTTACTAGGTCTGTAAGGCCAATAGTTAACAATGGTCCCTGTATGTAGGACTTTGTCCCCAAATTGCTTATAGTTTTGTCCAGATAGATGTCTGGCTCCAAAAAGTCAGGAGATATGGTGCCTAGTGCCAGTAGATCCCCAGCCAGTATATCACCAAGTTGGTGGACTGTTTACACAGCTTCATCAGTCAACCGGCTGTTGCCACACCTCTCAACTGGCCTTTCTGGGCTAGAATGTATATAGTCAGGCTCATAATATTAGTATGTATTAGTATTAGTATTCCTCTGGTAAAGTGCTGTGATGATCTCAGGATGTCTGTCACTAGGTAATGACACAATACATTCCAGTGTCAGACTTCAGATATGTCAAAAAATGTTTGCTAAAACTAATCCAGTACCTCTACAAAAGTCCCGTTTACATTTAAGAGGTATGACTGTAGCACACAAAACCCTAGAATGGAGTACAACTCTGGAATGGAGTCCCACTCTCACTACAGAAGGTCAAACTGGGCATGCTCCTACACTTAGAGAATCACAGGCCATGTGGGAACCCACATTGGACTATAGAACTGTATTGCACATATATGTCTTAGCATACAGACAGCTATGTACACCTTAATTGTCCCTACAGACACCCATCAGACAGGATTACCCTCAGCTGGCTGTAGGTGGCCCATATGTGATATATCTGTATCTGTTGTATGTGATACACAAACATATATATGGGAAGCATATAACAATATGTCAAGCATACCCACACATAGACATGGGGAAGAGACAGACAGACAGTGATAGAGAGAGGCACAGGGGGGCTCACAGAAAGTGAGTCATATACAGGGATACCCTGAATGGCATAGAGTGGTGTCCTGCTGCTGACATGGCATAACCAGTCTCACATGGCAGCATGAAGGCGAGCTCAATTGTGTAATAGTTCTGAGGTGAGGGTTATAATATCACATCACTTACGTGTGTGTGTGTGTGTGTGTGTGTGTGTGTGTGTGTGTGTGTGTGTGTGTGTGTCTGTAGATGTAAGTAGTAGTAGGCCGTTCCCACTCAATACACTTCCCATTGCTCTACTTCACAAGATCTGCTGCTATCACTCACATTAGAAGTAGCATTGGACACCTGTCAGCCCTATAAGCTGTGTAGCATGTGTGATAAATGTGTCACACTATAGTACAAATAACTAAATAGGTAGGGGTTCTAAGTTCAGTGCTGGCAAGTTCAGCAAATGAAAAGATGCCCAATAGTGAGAGTAAGAACACTTTAATTCCAAAAAACTGATAAAAACAAATAAAAACAGGTAAGCGCTTTCATGATTGCTCGCTTCTTCAGACCTTAACAAACAGTATGAAAAAACAGGCCTTTAAATACAAAAAGCTTCCAATTAATTAAAAACAATTAAAATTGTTAGGTGTTAACACTTATCAGTGTACTAAGCCTCTCTTCTTTAGGAGAGGCTTTAAAGCAACAGCACTATTCAAACCAGGTGGCACATATGCTTTAAGGTTGACAATCCATTTTAACTCAGCAAGTTCAGTCTCATTGCTCAAATCCCCTTCCCTTAAACTTTCATTTAATTTCTGTAGTACCAAGAACTTAAAGCTGTGATTCATACCAGCTTCAGATAGATGTTTCGCTAATGCATTTCTTAGTTTATTTTGTATATCACTCTGATGCTGCTGAATCCTGTCTGTAAACATACGATTTGTCTTCCCTATATAATATGAATCACATACATTACACTTACCAAAAACACACCTCTCTAGAACAACGTAAAATTTCAAAGTGAACCACAGGTCAGGAACATGAAGTTCAAAAAACTTTTCTGCTTTAATCCACAGACTTAAAATACAGTAAAATGTTGCTTTTAATCCACAGACTCAAAAATCAGTAAGCGCTTTCATCCAACTCGGACTTCCTCAGACTGAATAATATAGTAAAATACTCCACAGACTCAAAAATCAGTAAGCGCTTTCATCCAACTCGCCACAGACTCATAAATCAGTAAGCGCTTTCATCCAACTCGCCACAGACTCAAAAATCAGTAAGTACTTTCATCCAACTTGTTGCAAATATTTTTATGCAGGGATGGGGAGAGTTCATATTTATGAAAGTATATATAAGTGTAATATTATATTCTATAAACGTTTTATTGATGACGTTTTTCTTGTTTGGAGAGGGGATGGTGTTGATCTATTTCTTAAGTATTTAAATGAGGTATGTTCTTATTTAAAATTTAAATCAGTCTGTGGCAAATTGAGTATCAACTATTTGGATTTAAATATTTATAAGGAAGATGGGGGTCTATGCACCTCTATATATATAAAAAAAAGTTTCAAAATAATGCATATCTGCATTACGATAGTTTACATCCAAACAAAACTAAGAATAATATAGTTAAGAGTCAAATGAAAAGGGTAGATAGGTTAACTGACAAGGAAAGTGATTTTGTCAGAGAAAGTGAGGCTTTATGTGCTAATTTTGTGAGTATAGGGTATCCTAAGAAAGTAGTAGCAGAAGCTTTAGAAGAAAGTCAATGTAATAGACACAAGCCAAAGTGTCTGAAAATGTTAACAAAAAACAAAGTGATTTTGTGACGGCGATGCAGATAGAAAACAGCATAAATACTTTTTCCATTAAAAATATTGTTAGTAATAACTGGAAATTATTTAATTCAGATGCAGAGATGATGAAAGTTGTGGGAGATAGACCATTATTTGTACAGAAAAAGGGACAAAGTTTTAAACATTTATTTCAAGCTAGATTAAATCCCCACCCCCCCATTTCTCTACCCACACAGAATAGGGTTATTAATACAGGAATGTATAAGTGTCTAAATTGTAATATGTGTAACTTCTTTATGACAGATGTTAAACAACTAACAGTGGGAGGGCATGTGATAAGAATACAAGGAAAATATAGCTTCAAATCGAGATTTATTGTTTATTTAGGCATATGTATGTCCTGCAATTCATTTTATGTGGGGCGGACAACTAGAGAATTAAACAGACGCATTTATGAGCATAAATATGCAGTACCTGTGAAAGATGAAAAAATGCTTTTGGTAAACATTATAAAAATAATGCAAGTTGTCATTTGAATTTCAAGATTATTGTGTTAGATGAAGTGATAAGTGTGCACAATAGATTTGATGGTGAAGATGAGCTCGGGTGGAAGGAATATGTTTGGCAAGTTAAACTGAATGCATGCTATCCACCTGGAATGAATGATAGGTCTGATTTTGTTGCATATTTAAAAAAGAGGAAGTTACAGCATAAGTAAATGGTCATGTGTTTGTTTTAGGAGTATTTTAAGCTAGTAGTATTTTACTATATTATTCAGTCTGAGGAAGTCCAAGTTGGATGAAAGCACTTACTGATTTTTGAGTCTGTGGATTAAAAGCAACTTTTTACTGTATTTTAAGTCTGTAGATTAAAGCAGAAAAGTTTTTTGAACTTCGTGTTCCTGACCTGTGATACATTATACTTAGCCATATAGACCAGATTTTTCATGCAACAGTCTGCATAAAAGGACAGATGCATAGGTTCCATGCTTAATGGATGCAAAATCAAGTGTGTAGACCATACATAACTGCATGCCTTACAGGACCGGCATGCATGAGTGCCCTTACGCTGGGAGTTGAGGTGCCTATATGGTTCAGTGTGCTTATAAGAGAGTTGCTGTTTTAAGTTCTCGGAATTTTTAAAGCAAAACTTAGGAAATGGTTTTATATGTTCACTAATAGAGGGATCAGTCAGCAGGATGGACCAATTTTTCTTTATAACTTCACACACACTTTATTAACCTCTGCTGGATAGGTCAAGCAGACCCTATTTACACCTCACAGGCTTGCTGATGCCATTCTCCTTAAAGGTATTGTTAGACAACCATCAGCCCTATAAGCTCTATGGCGCACACAATAACCATGTAACAGTATAGTACAGATAACTAAATAGGTAAGAGTTCTAATCTCAGTTTTGGCAAATGTGTTTGTAAGTATGTATATTCATAGGATACAGTATTTTGAGGCCTTTTTCTCCCAGTACACCCCCATTGCCCTACTTTGCAAAGGCTGGTGACTTCATGCACCCTAGAAGTTCCTTGGGCCACTCTTCAACCCTATAAGCTTTGTGGTGCATGCGATAACTGCATAACATTGTAGTACCAGACAACTAGATAGGTAGGGGTTCAAAACTCAATACTGGCGACTGTGATAGTGTGTGTCCATGGGTATATTTGAGAACAATATTCTTTGTGTGTGTGTGTGTGCCTGTGTGTGTGTGTGTGTGTGTGTGTGTGTGTGTGTGTGTGTGTGTGTGTGTGTGTGTGTGTGTGTGTGTGTGTGTGTATGTGTGTGTGTCTTTGTGTTTGTTTGAGGCCATATCCTCTGGGGGTATGGGTTTTACCATTTTGAGGTGTGTTCCACTCCTTACACTTCCCACTGCCCTCTTTACAAGCACTGCTGATGTCACCCACCATAGAAGTACCTGTATAAACTTCTCAGCTCTATAAGCCTTGTGCCGCATGTGATAACTTTGTAATACTAAAGTACAATTAATTAGATAGGCAGGGGGTCTAGCCTCAGTTCTGACAAATGTGTGTGTTCTAAGTGTTTGTATGTGTGTATATTTGTAGGATACAGTATTTTGAGGCCTTTCCCTCTCTGTACACTTCCCCATTGACATACTTTACAAGCACTGGTGATGTTATACACCTTAGAAGTACCTTGGGAGATGATTCAACCCTGTAAGCTCCATGGTGCATGTGATAACTGCATGACACTGCAATATTAACAACTAGATAGATAGGGTATCTAAACTCAATACTGGCAACTCTGATACTGGGTGAGTGTCTAAGAAGCATATTCTCTGTGACTGTTTTGTGTGTCAGTATACCATTTTAAGGCCTGTCGACTCCCTCACCATGGCATTACTTTGCAGAGCCAGTTAATGGCATCTACTGTACATGCAACATTTTAAACTGTACAGCCCCATACCATCCATCTGTACATATGTATGTGGAATACCCTGATGTTTGCAAGCAATATGTTGTCTGTGACCTCTAACAATGGGCATTAATGAGATACATTGTCAAACTGTCACAGTCACTATAGTGACAGACATGGCAGCAGCAGACCTCGTACCTGTCTGAAACATAATGCTGATAGACTGTTACCCTATCACTGTATCACATCACCTTGCAGCAGTCTACAGACAGACATCAGGTGAACGCCATATGTGAAGCTGGGGCAAACACTGGGCACACTCATCACATATTGCTATGACACACATGGTAAATGGATAGCAGAATAGGTCATGCAATTGAATGCACCTTCCAAAGGGTATGTGTTGTTACATGACAATAGCTGTCATTAACCTACAATGTCAGCCTGTCATGGCTTTACCAGATATTGGCCAGAAAACCACATGTACATGACCCGTGTGAAGAAATCATGTGTCAGAGATCTGGGCAATCTGCACACATATGCAGAGGTCAGCGCTATGGAGACCATCTGTACCCATACATCCCAAGCTCTCTGAGCAAGGACTGTTCACAAAGCTATATATAATGGGGTGACAAAGGACACATAATAGGGACACCTGTCAGATATTGCTCCTACAAACATATAACAGTGATAGCATAACAGAGTTTTCATTAGCATAGATGGTCTGAATGGTATGAAGTGTGCAACTCATAATGTCTGCCATTAAGTTATGACTGCAGCCCACAATGGTTTGGCAACAATGTGCCAGACAGACACAGGTGTATGAGAAAATGCACTACTGATATGTGGCATGCATCAGGACAGTCTGTGTAAACTGCATGGTTGAGAGGTATGTCTGAACCACCCTGCAGGTTGTAGTCCATGTTTGGCAGGGTGTAACCTGAATAAACAAGGTATTGACACTGGCACTAAGGACTGATAAATAACCAACAACCACGAAATTAATGTACAAAATGTATTGACTGCTTTTGTCCTAAGATTGTTCAGAAGTGAATACAAATCTTAAAACAAATGAAACACATATTTATACCCTATACAATTAACTAATTATCCAATTAAAATCATACAATTCAATCTTTATTTAACTACAACTTCTTATTCTTTAAAAAATATTTTATGTTTATAACTTCATTAAGACCAGGTGTTTTATCCACTTCATGCTTAATTTACCAACTAGTTTCTCTTTGTTCTAAGAAATTTTTAAAATCACCCACTCTTATATCCAAGTTACCAACTTCCAAGATGGAAAAAAGAAACTTTTTATATGCTTTGCACTCAGTAGTATGTTTATACAAGGAATTGTTATCTTTTTTCTTTATAATACAATAATGTTCTTTTATCCTTTCATAAAGAAGCCTAGTAGTCATGCCTACATAAAATGCAGGACATCTACTACAAAAACTTATATAAGCCACACCTTTAGTTTTGCAAATAGAATGACCAGGTACTTTGATGGTATGAGGAAATTTGTGAACAGTAATAGCTGGTCCTTCAAATATATACCTACAATTTAGGTAAAACACACCTTTTTGAGTAATCAAATTAATTGCTTTGAATGTTGTGTCATCTCTGTGAAACATTTTCTTGAGGTTATATTCATTTTTATACACAAAACATGGTTTGCCACCAACAGCATCGAATAACTCACTATTGCCCTGCAAAATCTTCCAGTTATTATAAATAATTTCTTTAATTTTCCGTCTATCTAAACTACACACTGGAGTAATGAATTTACCCTTTTGCTTTACCTTGTTGACAATAAAGGGTTTCTTAAGTACAGGGGGATACATTTATTTTCTTTTTTAAAAAAAAACTTGTGCTGACAACTGAAACGATTAAAAGAACTGTGGGACAGGAAACATGTCATACAGGTCTGTACTGATGTGATTGCACATAAGAAGCACCTTAATGTCATGAGAAATACTGTGAAGGTAATGTCACACAAAGAAGGTGTCATACTAGCTACCAGAGGACATCCTGTGTGTTGCACTTGCTGTGGGCATGCTATGTGCTGCCAACTGTCACATTACTACAACTTGTGTCCCACACTCCACAACTGATAATGTCACACACACATTGCTTGTTGCCTATGTGTGTGCAATATGTAGACATGAGAAGGCACTGTGACTACAGTGTGCCCACAAGATAGGTGAATCTGTTGGGGTTAAGGTCATGGCTAAACTTGTGAGGGACCTAGTGCCAGTACTCTGGTAAACTCCTCTGAATGTATGAGCCTGTGGTACTACAGAACACTGAGATGACATGTATGATGGCTAGCTGTCTGTGACAAGGGGTATATATGCAAGGTCACACTGTCTGCCAACAGTATCCCTCACTCACTGTTGCATGCATACACACCTGGTGAACATGTATATATACAGCTGTACCTTGGCTATGAAACAGTCAATGTGTTTCCACTCTGCCATACTCCACGTTGGTAATGTCTGCAGGGCCACAGCCTGCAGACACACAGATACCTGAAACACAAACAGAATACAGCATGTCAGGCTACATTCAGTCAGTGGTACTAATACCAATAATGCATCATGACTAATAAGGTACATAGACTTTGATATGTACCCATAACAAATGCAAGCACACAACACCTTACACAGCATTACATAGCTACACTGTACTCATTCACATTGTGGATCAGACCATATTAGCATGTCCCTGCATCGATGGTATGGATGACAGGGATGTGGCACAAGTATCATCAAATGCACAGGGTGTGGTGTGGGTTTTCCAGAGGCCTAGGCTGGGCCATATGGTTGCCATCATGTGTGTGGTTTTGGTGTGGTGTTCTAGAAATGGGCTTTGCAGAGATGCTGTGTGTGTCTGGAGGTGACCTGCATGATAGAGATGTGTGTGTGTTTGTATGTACACAGTCACACCATATGGCTGCTGTACACAGGGGTATATTGGACAGCTGTGGACCATACATGGCAGGGTGTACAGTTCATCATCTCCATCCAGGGACATGGGAAACTGGTCCTGCCACAGGTATTACTGGCACCACCAGGCCCAAGGCTAGATGCAGTACTACTCCCTGATGGTGACTGCTTTCTTCTGGATCCATGTCTCTGATGGGACCGTCCAGGACCTTGTGCCCATGGCCTGCTCCGATGTGATGTGGACCGCACCCCCCTTTGGTAGTGCTGGTGATACTGCCACTACAGGAGTGTGAAGGTGCATGGCCCTGTAGACTCTCAACTGATCTTGGTGATGACCTACATCCACGTGGCTGACACCCATCCCCTACCACATCCTCCAGCACAGACATTCCATGGTCAAGGATTGCCAAGGTCTCACCCTACCATCTATTCTTGACCTCATTATTGTGACATGTGGCCTCCACAAGGTCATGTAGGTTGCCATGGATGCCAGGAAGAGTTGTATCCAATACCCTGAGTATTTGCCTGGTGTTGCAATCAGTACATGCCTGTGCCTCCATGACAGACCAAAACATGTGGTTGGTGACACCTGCTGTGGCACTTACAACAAGGGCTTGATGGGCAGCAGTCCTTCTTTGAACACCCCTGTCCATGCTGCCAGCTGCCAACTGTCCATTATCTGTGGCAGCTGGGGCCAGGGTATGTGTGGGCATTGTGACTGTGTGTGGGACATTGTGGGTGAAAGTGGAGTGGCAACCAATGGCACAGATTCAGTCCCTGACAACCCCACCTGTGCCTCACTATGACTACCATCATCATCAGAGTCCGCAGAGACACTGACATCAGGGACCATGACCACCATGTCCACCTGTGAGGAGAAGACAACTTATGCACTTGCAGCAGCTGGAGAGGCCACAAAAGTTCCTTACCAAAAGGATAAAGGGTCTCAAACATCTGTCCTATGCTGCCCGACTGAAAGAACTCCAGCTCTATTCAGTCGCTTACCGCTTGCTCAGAGGTGACCTTTGCCTAACATACAAGGCCATGTCAAACCCAGATTTGATGAATATGCTTCACCTCAAAAAATCTAGATCCGTCAGAGCCACAAGGGCAGGAGACTTAAACCTCGACACGGCTGTTAATAGGACGTGCTGGAGGGATAGATTCATCACCCAAAGACTCCCTATGCTGTGGAACAAAATCCCGGTATATGTGAGGCAGAGCACCTCGCTGGCCTTGTTCAAGAGAAATCTTGACCAATGGATGGGAGATCGCAGATATACCCCAGGGATTACCTCAGTGTCACTGCTCGACAGAGGCACAGCAAAACAATGGGTATAGTTCCCCATACTAAAGGGGTGGCGTAAGCCACAAAACTATGGGCTAGGCTTGTAAATGCCCTCGGGCAGATAGCCTAGTATGAACCTATGAACCTATGAACCTATGTAAATTAATGCCTGCACTATAAGGTGGGCTGCTACACAATCATGCGTGCACACGCAGACACCACACACACGTGCGTACATGGACACACACACACACACACACCGACACATACCAGTGAGGTGGCACAAAGGCATTACACAGACCTCACAATATCCAAATGGTAACATGCATGACACATAGTGAGACCACAACATACACACTCTGGAGAGGCCCTCAACTTCATGCAGTGCAGCCATTTCCACTTAATGTTACTACTAAAATACACATCTGGGATACGTGAGTAGTGTTAGTAGGTGATGCGCCTTCACCTAGCACATACTACACCCATGTGCATCTTATTGTTGTTCACCTGTATAGCATAGTGGCAACTCCTCCAGAACATACCTCTTAACTGTACAGACTTTTGCAGAATGTCTACATGTCTGGCTCACATTTGTGGTCTGTTCTTCATAAATCCTGTGTTTGTCTGACACATTACTGGGATGATCTGGGGAGTGACATCACTAATTGATGGCATACATTTCAGTTTCAGACTTCAAAGCCTGCAGTAAATGTATGTTAAAACAAATCTGGTTACTCTAACAACTTTCTAAGCTTACAGTGGATATAATAAGTGTACACTCCTCTGTTAACATGCCAGGTTATTTTGTGCTAAATAAAATAAGACCACAATAAATAATTTCAAAACCTTTCCCACCTTTAATGTGACCTATAACCTGTGCAATCCAATTGAAAAACAAACAAATCTGTTAGCGGTGAAATATAGCAAATGAAATACGTACAATAGGCTGGTTGCCTAAGTGTGCACACCCTTAAACTAATACTCTGTTGAAGCACCTTTTGATTTAATTACAGCATTCAGTCTTCTTGGGAAGGAGTCTATCAGCATGGCACATCTTAGGTACATAGGTTCATAGGTAGGTACTAGGCTATCTGCCCGAGGGCATTTATAAGCCTAGCCAGAGTGTGTCAGCTTTTGCTGCCACATTGATTAATTAACTGAGCCTCTGTCAAGAAGAGCCAGTGAAGTGATCCCAGGGGTGTATTTTCTGTTACCCATACACTCATCAAGGTTTCTCTTGAAGAGTGTTAGTGAGGGGCTCTGCCTAATGTAGTTAGGAATTTTGTTCCAAAGCATGAGAAGTCTCTGTGACAGGAATCTATCCCTCCAGCATGTTCTATTTATTGTTGTGGCGAGGTTTAGCTCACTAGAGCAAGTGGCGCACAGTGACTTGGATTTCTTTAGATGGAGCATGTCCATCAATTCTGAGTTGGACATGGCTTTGTAAGTCAGGCATAGATGACCTCTGAGTAAGCGGTATGCCACTGAGTACAGCTGGAGGTTTTCCAGTCGGGCTGCATAGGGCATGTGTTTGAGACCAGCAATCATCTTGGTGAGTTTTTTTGTGATCTTTCCAGCTGTTGGAAGTGTCTTGTGAGGTACATCCCAAAAGGGGCATTGTACTCTATGATGGGTCTGATGAGTGACGAGTAGACGGGCACTATAACCTCTTATTTCTAGATGTGAACCCTTTAGTAATTAGATGGGCTACATAGAAGGATTTCCTAACTACTTTGGCAATATGATTGTCAAAGGAGAGATTACTAACTACCTAGGTCCCCAGATCTCTTATTACCTCTTCTGTATTAAGGGGGATGCCACCTATGTGGTAATTCATGGGTGTTTTGTTTTTCCCAAATGGGATGACTATGCATTTTTTGGCATTTAGCTTGAGACCATGACTTTGACACCAGGTGTCCATCTCAGTAAGGCCCTTTTGGAGAATATTGACTTGGCAATATTTGGCCACTCTTCATTGCTAAAGCTCTCCAACTCTGTCAGATTGCGAGGGCATCTCTTGTGCAAAGCCCTATTTAGGTCACCACACAGATTTTCTATTGGATTCAGGTCTGGGCACTGGCTGGGCCATTCCAAAACTTTGATTCTCTTCTGGTGAAGCCATTCATTTGTTGATTTGGATGTATGCTTCGGGTCATTGTTGTGTTGACAGGTGAAAGTTCACTACATCTTCAGCTTTCTAGCAGATGCCTGAAGGTTTTGGACCAAAAGTGACTGGTATTTGGAACTGGTCATAATCCCCTCCACATTGACTAAAGCCCCAGTTCCAGCTTATGAACAGCAACCCCAAAGCAGGACACTACCACCACCATGCTTCATCATGGGGATAGTGATCTTTTGGTGATGCAAAGTGTTGTTTTGCACCAAATGTACCTTTTGGAATTGTGGCAAAACAGTTCAGGCTTGGTCTCATTAGACTATAACACATTTTTCCACATTCTTTTGGGGGACTTCACATATTGTTTTCATATTTTAGCCAGGCATGGATGTTGTTCAGTGTGAGAAAAAGCTTCCATCTTCCAAACCAACCCCATAGGCCTGACATATGGAGAATACAGGAGATTGTCGTGACAAGTAGTACACAACCAGTACTTGCCGGAGATTACTGCAGCTCCTGCAGTGTTGTTGTTGGTCCCTTGGCAGCCTCTCTGACCAGTTTTTGTCTTGTCTTTTCATTACATTTGGAGGGACATCCAGCTCTTTGCAATGTTACTGTTGTCCCATATTTTCTCCCCTTTTTGATGACTGTCTTCACTGTGTTCCATGGTATATGCAATGCTGTGGAAATGTTTTTGTACCCTTCTCCTGGCTGATACTTTTCAACAATGAGATTCCCTTGATGTTTTGTAAGCTCTCTGTGAACCATGGCTTTTGCTGCAACAGGCAACTGAGTAAATGTCAGGGAAATCCTACTATGACAGCTGGCCGTTATTTGGTGTTAATCAGAGTCTTTTTATTTGATGGCAGGGGTATACCCAAGAAGACTGAATGCTGTAATTGGATCAAAAGGTGCTTCAGCAAAGTATTAGGTTAAGGTTGTGCACACTTATGCTTCCAGCTTATTGTACGTTGCTTATTTTTCATACTTATTCCCCTAACAGATTTGTTTGTCTTTCAATTGAATTGTGCATGCTAAAGGTCACATTAAAGGTTAGAAGGGTTTTGAAATTATTTATTGTGGTCTCATTTTTGTATATCATAAAAACCTGCCATTTTAACAGGGGTGTGTACACCTTTTCTGCTCACTGTTTAAGAGTAATATTTAAAATATGTCCCTAGTTTTGGGTCTTTGTCCCCCATTTTGTCAGTCTTTGTCCAGATTTCTTGCACTGACAAGTTTTGAGGTATGCTACAGATATGTTACATCTCCTGCAAATAGGCCCCTGTGATAATCACTGTGATGCAATGCAGTTACCCCACCACAAATGAACATGCACATATTGCATTATAGCTGAGTGACAGTTGTGTGTATGGTAAAATGCATGCCCTTAACATGCCTAGGGTATTGGTGAGCCACAACAGGACAATTCCATACTCACTAGCTTCAGGATGCTGCCCACATCTAGACTAGAGGAGCCTATGTAGTTGTGGGAGAGCGGTATTGTCAGCAGACTCACATGTGGCATTTATACAAGATGAATGCTGCTTTTCTACACATGTACAGTACAAGCTCCAATACTACACAATTTGCTGTCCTTCACCCTAGATGTGCACTTCTGTGCATTACAAAACCCCACCCACAACTGCATTTTGTCCTGACACATGCATCTAGATACTCTACAGATGCCAGTATGGCTGCTGCAGTAGCAGATTGATGTCCACTGGGAGCTTACCTGCACACTCCTCGCCTATTGTCTGGGTGCCACCCACCTCCACAATGTGGGTGTCTTGACTTAGCTGTTGTGTGGCAGGTGCCCCAAGGTTGGCAAGGAGCTCCTTCATATGTGTAAGTGGGATCTGTGTAGCAGGACCCCCACCTGTGGCTGTGCAGTCACTGGCCACTGCAGCAGCCCTTCGGTGGGCATGGGGGATGAGGTCAGTCGCACTATGCTGACCTGTTTTTTTAAGTCCGTGCATGCTGACCCACATCATTTACCCTGTGGACAAGGTCATCCCACAGGGCAGTCTGCTCCTGCAGATGCATTTGGCTATGGCCAAACATCACTCCATGGTGCTGGACTATGGTGTAGATGATTGCTAATGTCTCTGCATCTGAGTATGGCAGCTGTCTGGCACACTGCATCTCGCCTGAAAGACATAAACAGGGAAACACATCACAGGACCTCATACATTGGTCAAAGTTATTTACAGAACCTGCACATCAACACTGACTAGCACTAGCCACCACTTATGACCACATCATACCCCTGTCATCTGTCAGCACAGTATGAGCTTGCATTGCACTCCTGGTCCTGATGTGTTATGCTTCCCACAATGAGGGCCAGTAAATTGCCTATACCTCCATTCATAATTCACTTTTGTGTAGAGGGATGAAAGTGGCCGTCTTCTATGCAGATTTGATGTTGATGGTGCTTAGGCTTTGTTTGACTACAGTGTGTAATGGAGATGGGTACACATGCCTGAGTTCATGCAGGATGCAGACATGAATGTTATCAGGTCCCATGGAGACTTAACTTTGTTACCTTTGAGTAGGCATTATGGACCTGCTCCCTGATGATGAGGGGAGGGGTGTGGGTGCTGTGCACATCCAACTATACTGATGGGGGACAGGTGGGTAATGTTTTCACTTAATATGTCTGCAGCGGGTTGGCTATCGCTATGGCATGTGTGTATGTGGTGTGATTGCCCACCAGTACAGGTTGGGTTGGGTTGTTGCTTCTGAGATTGAAGGTATATGTGCTGATTGCCTTGTGATAGGCCTTGGTGGATGTATCCAATTTGTACCCATAGTTAGCCTTAGAGTGATTCACCTGTGACCTTATATGCTTGTTCAGACAAAGGTGGACTTGCTTCTAAGTTATTGCCTGCTCCTACTTGGCCCTGTTACAGCCAATATAGTGACCTATCCTGTGGTTTGTGTATTGCTTCTGTCCACCAAAGGGGATTACTCTACCTTGGTTGAGGTGGGTTTTACGAGTCAGGTATTGCTGAACCCATACAGCTATGTAGGTGTTTGTATAGCTGTTTGCTTTAGGCA
The DNA here is from genome assembly GCF_019279795.1 of Protopterus annectens. NCBI lineage: Eukaryota > Metazoa > Chordata > Ceratodontiformes > Protopteridae > Protopterus > Protopterus annectens. Next base: position 502,435,763 of record NC_056739.1, read on the forward strand.
TGGACATGAGGTCATAACACAGTTGGGCACTTCTCCAATTTCAACCTAATAACCATGCTTATTCTAGTGCCCATTTCTCTGTCAGGGCAATGCAACAACCAGTAGCTGTAGACATTTATGTCTGTTGGATGCACTCAAACTATGATTACACATGTGCACAACATGTACAGCTTATTTACCTGATGTTTTACATCTCATGTCTGTTGTTTTGAGGCTTCTAACTACACCTACTCATACATACCTGTGCACAGGTAATACCTCATATACATTTCTGTTCTATGTCAGCATGGCACTCAGTATTTGCACATTTGCTATTCAGTCATACCTCTCAACCTGTTAGAGCAGGACATCTGGACGACAGCACACATAAATGGGGGCAATGGCCCAAAATTACTGACATGTTATTAATACTGCTGCAACACACAAGTCAGTTGATAGCACCATAGGCTTTGCATTCACAGAAATACCCTGGAGGATGTCCAACATTCATATGTATGCTATTATGTTCTGATGTCAGTCTTCACAGATTTGCCAATGATCTGCCAGACATAACACAACTCTATGGAGAAATGACTGCAACTATGAGACACACATGTGGTGAGTGTGCAGAACACTGGACAGTTGAATGGTATTAGCTCAGTATATAACATGCAGTTCAACACACACTTCTGCAACAGTAGTTTGCTATGCACATATCCTGTATAGGTCTCTTAGATTTGTAAGACAAACATGTGTATCACAGTTGCATTCGCAAGTAACATATGGATATTTATGACATCCCAGTAGCTGGCCTAGCAGTGTCACAGTCAGTATTGTTCAACAGAGACTCCAGCAGTAGTCATATGTGAGCCATCCTTTCCTGGGGTGACTGAGAGGCCTGAGCTGTGATGTATATCACTGCAGACAAAGCCAGATGCTATGGCCATAGGAGCTGTTCAGCAATATATCAGCACAGCAAGTCTTTTTGAGACATATTTGTTTAACTTCCTATTTCCAATTGTTGCATACACCCTACTGCATTCCATTACATGCTTACTTGTTTGACATACCTTTTTTTGCCCAAGTATTCCTGTATTTCATCTCTCTCTCTCTCTCTCTCTCTCTCTCTCTCTCTCTCTCTCTCTCTCTCTCTCTCTCTGTCTACACATGTAGGGCTATAGACCTGTTTTGCATAGGCAGACTTGCCTTTTGTAGGTAATGCTTATGAGCAGGTGATGGCCTGTGCACCAATTGGTGTCCACCACTTGCTAATTGCATGCAGAATAGCTGTGTTGTTATTCCAATAGCCAATGGCATGGCAAGACAATCTTATAATTGAGTACTTCATGTGGGTGTTGCCCTTTTCCTTGCCTATGAGGAGGCCATCATGGAGGTGTGTGAACTACAACATCACAGAGGGTAGGTGGAAATACCTCTTACAACAAGACATGTGGAGACAGCCCAACAAAATGAGGGAGAAGGTTCCAGTCATAGGAACAGAATGTAATGCTGTTATACAGTTGGAGTAATGCTAGATTAACAGGTTTTGTGTGCACATGCATGTTCTGCATGATTTCAAGTTTGACAGTGTTATGTGGATGACATAACACTCAACTGTAGGGCTATCCGCAAAATGGCCTGAGGTTTGACTCTTATGTTTGGTCTGTTCCTCAGACAGTTTTTGTCCTTGGCAAATCAGTAGGATACTGTGGGGATTTCAGTCAGTATATGCTAACATCCATTTGTGTTTCTGACTCCATATCTTTTAGATATGTTACAACAAACTCTGTTACACCAGCAACTTTCTGTGTGTTTATAACAGCAATATTTCAAATATGCCATCTGTTTTTGGGCCTCTGTCCCCCAATTATGTCAGGCTTTGTCCATATGTCATGCACTAAGAGGTTGATAGGTATGATATATCATTATTTAGTACCTTCATTCCTCATATCACCCCAGTGATGTAGCAGAATCCCAGACATGTTATGAGGAAGAGGCCATATATATGAGACCTAAAGCCTGGACATTCTGTGGTAATCTGTAGAGTTGAGAGGTCTGTGTATGTCTGGCCATTGTTAACAGAATGACAGGATTGTGTAGCAGTGTAGGGTGTAAATGTTAGTTGGGCTGTGTAGGGAGGGGTAGGTGTGAGTATCATGGGTCCTTTTCTATCTGACTGTGCATGCTGCTGCAGTTTCTGGTGGTCTATTGGCTGTATATATTTGTAGGGGCAAACTGAGACATGTCCCGTACTACCTCAGGATTTCTACTACACTGTGACTTGGGGAAGTATATGTAGGGGTAGTGTGTGAGTGGCAGACAGGATATATTTGTTCACACAGTCATTATACTCTAGTGTTCAGTTGGCTTACTGGTATGTCACTGTCACTGTGGTGCAATTGTTTCTGGGTATGCACTTTCACACTGGTGTATGTTTTTCACTACTGTTACATCCCTATAGTGCCAGATATATTTGCAAATGGATGTTTAATTCCCCATAGCTGATTCTAGGGTAGTGTTGTGTCAGTCTGACCGCAGTTTGGATGGTGTTGGTGACATGCTTGGCAGCTCATTGTAGTTTCCCTAGTGTTATGTTGTGTCCAGATGTTCATAGAATGTCTAGTTGTCTGGCTCATATCTTTAGTCTGGTCCCCATAACTGCTGTGTATTTGTGTCAAATCAGTGGAATGATGTGCGGATTGAAGTCACTAACTAATGTGAAGCAATTGATTCCCGGACTTGTGATATTTCAGTCAATATATGTTAGATCAGAAGGTGTTTCTGCAGCAACTTTCTCAGCTTATCTACACAAGTAGTTCAGATATGTCCCTAGTTTCATGACTTTGCCCCACACTTTGTCAGGCTTGGTCCAGAGTCATTGCACTAAAGGGTTTTAAGCATGGCTGGATTGTTGCAGAATGTCCAGGTTTTTGGCTCATATATTTGGTCTGTTCCACAAATTATCTGTATTTTTTGGTAATTCACTGTGATGGTCTGAGGATTTATGTCAGTAAATAATGACATACATATCAGTTTCAGACTTCATATCCTTCAGAAAATGTATGCTGACACAAACCTTGTTACTCTAGCAACTTTTTAAATGTATAAGAATGATATTTAACATATGTCCCTATATTAGGCCCATTGTCCACCTATTTTACAACCTTTGTCCAGATTTCTTGCACTAAGAGGTTGAGAGGTATGGTTCTGAGGAATTACTGCACTACATATTATACACACACACACACACACACACACACACACACATATATATATGTATATATATATATATATATATATATATATATATATATATATATATATATATATACACAACTCCACATTCTACTGTTTTGCATACTAGCTGGTTCTCAGAACAGCCTCAGTTAATTCATGCTGTCAGTGCCATATTTGCTGTGATGAACCTGTACACATTCTATTTCTACAACAACATACCAGAGTAAACACAACAGTTTCTAGTATAAATCTTTATTACAGTGAAATGACACTTTTATTAATGGATATCTTGTGAATCAATATTGGTACGACAAATGTCATTTATTCATTAGACACAGTACACAGTATACCTATTAGTAGTAAACAAATGTACTCCACATACTTTATGGCACTATATACTGCAAGATAGATCTGTACTCACCAGTCTGTCAGTGCATCTGTGTCAGTCTGTCTGCATGGGCTTCAATATTGCTAGCTCTCTCTGCTGCAGCTGTAGGGGTGAGAAACAAACATTAGGCATACGTGTCTATCACATACTCAGGCAAGAATTTGGTACAGCTATATCTGAGATACTTACAAACTGCTGGAGCACAGCTCTTATGGGCATATTGGATCCATTGGGCCAAGAGTGTCTCCTTTCTCTGCTTTAGGTTGGCATAGTGATACTATACCTGCTCATCAGTTAAGGGGATACCAGTGGCACTGATGAGGTTGCATGCGAGATGGTCCCAGGCCTCCGCTTTATACTATGAGCCATGGTACTAGCCCTGCAGCAGTCTCTCATCATGGTTTCATACAAGGAGCCCAATCATGACTCTGCACTCCAAAATGCCCCAGCGCTACACCCAAAAGTGCACTTTCTCTCCAACACCAGACATTGTTCCTGCACAGATCAGACTACAACAGGTTATGACTGTATTCCCGCCTGTTCAGTTTAAATAAGGCCATATTCTCACCTTTTGCCATCATTGGACCATTTCAAAATTGTTAAGCTCAGCTAAGTGGCATGCAAACCTGCTAAGCTGAGTTGAAGAGTGCTTAAATGGGAAACTGCTGAGCAGTGCTTACCAGTGTGTAAATTCACTTAGCTAAGCTGACTGCTGCTTAGTATTTATGTCTAAGCAATACTTAAACTGGCTAAGCAGAGCTGAACACTGCTAACCAGTGTTCACTTTTCATTTTAAATAAATATCAAAATTATGACTTAATTAATCATTACTGATATATTATTAAGTGTATATGATTTACTTTACATCACGCCCCTCTATGTGCTTTCATTACATTACCTAGGGGTGTAACTATACTGGATGGGACACTTGTGTATATATGGGTGATTTCACAACTTATATGCACTCACACTTACAGTTTGAACCAGCTACACTACCCTGGTAAACAAATATCAATTACTACATGATTTACAACAAAAATAAATGTTTTAACAATGCTTTTCCATGTAAAACTAAACTGCCTGCCTTGGTACGTGCACCGTGAACACCTATATGCAAAGCTGGAACTCTAACCACTACACTATCTTGTCTTTGAGATTTTAGCTATAAATTTTTGTTTAGCTGCTATGAGATGTTTAAGCAATGCTGAATGGAGGTCCCTAATGCACAAACCCAATCAGGTATGCTTAAACATACCTTAGAATGGAAAAAAGGGGAATTAATAAATCCACTTTATTTACATGTATCAATACTCCTTGTCAGTCACAGTAAGACCAATTGTAAGGGGTCACATAGGGACAGTTTTAAATATTGCTCTTACTAACTAAGAATGTTGTTAGAGTAATAGGTTTTGCATTAGCATGGCTTTTCCAATGGATGGGAGTCTAGGATATCATTGCAAATCACTCAGGGTTTAAGTTAGACAATAATGGCAGAGATTTGGGTTTCAGACTTTATTCCCTTCAGAAAATCTATACTAATGCAAAACCTGTTATTCTATCAACTTTCCAAGTTTGTAAGAGCAATATTTAAAAAGTGCCTCTATTTTTGTCCTTTGTCCCCCAATTTATGGCTTTGTAGAGTTTCTTGATCTATGAGGTTGAGAAGTATGTGAGGCAGGCATCTCAGCATTCTGAAAAAGCCTGCACAGTTGAGGGGTATGGCTGTATGGCTCTTTTGCAATGTAGGGGGTGTGGGACAATACCTGTCTCACACCCCCTGCATTCCTTCCTATTACATTAGCTGCTTTCGGTGTCTGCAGAAACTGAAAGAACTTGGAAAGTGCCATATGGCACTTTGACAATGCAGGGAGTGTGTGACAGTACCTGTCACACACCCCCTGCATTTTCTTCAGGATCTCCTTTTTATTTCAGTGTCTGCGGACATTGACAAACTATTTTATTTGCTTTCAGTGTCCACAGACTCTGAAAAGCATTTACAAAGTGCTGTATGGCACTTTGAGAGTACAGGGGGTGTGTTAGATGTGCATGCACTTCTTAAACACACCCTCTGCACTCAGTAGTGTTCACGTCCATTTAGCCTTAGCAGTGGCACACCTTCATGAATATGCAAGCTCTGTTGCTGTTAAAGCTATGCGGACATGGACATGGTTCACCCCGTGCAGAAATAGCACTATGCCTGCATGGAGTTTATTGAATCCCGGGAACTGAGTTAAATTTGTGGCTTCTATAGTAAGCTCACTGTTTATTCTTATCTTAAAATGTTGGTTTAGTTGTCAAAAGATATTAAAAAATATGACCTGTGCCCTTCAGCTTAGAATCAGTGATATATGTAACATAGTTCAAACATTAAAAAAGCATATGTTGCAGCAGGCTGTCTATATACAAGAGGTTGCACACAGATTCTGACCTGTTTTGCCCACCTGAATTCCCTTAAATGTCTGTAATATCACAACACACACACATGCACACACAAGTTGGTTGCTTTGGCACTGCTTCACTTATAACCAGGAGCATATAATGGCAAAATAATCTCAACATCAATTACAGAGCATTTGGAATGGAAAACAATCGTAAAATTAATTTTCATTTCTTCATACGCAAAACACATTGAGGCTTCATATATATGTAACTTAAAGACAGATATAACTTATGTTTAATGTTTGGACTGTGGCAGAGCCTAAATGTAGAGCAACCCATGAAGATCCACTTTAGAACATTGGAATGAACATTGCAATTTTGCATAAGTATGTGTGGAGAGTGTATGTCAATGAGACATGACTTTGTAGCCGATATCTTTGTTTCAGGGTCACAAGTCAGTGCATTTCATCATATATACAATAAGGAATATTGATTGCACTTTCATAACTAGATAAGTACAGCTAAATACGGTCTTAGTCAAAGGGAAGCTGAGTAGGAATGCCCCTTGTTAAAGCATAAAATATACAGAGAACTAAATAAATAGTGCTGAAATGATATGGCCATATTCTTATACTTGGATGTGTATTTATATGTTATCATATGATGTTCTGAGGATAGGCAAACAAGTCAAGCAGAATGTAGAAGTACATACAGTTGTAAATTCCAAGGCTTGTTCAAACCAAGTACATTAATCTTCACAGATGCAGAATTCCTAGATTTTTTGAGAAAAGGTAACAGAGTAAGGTATGTGTGGAATGCAGGCTTGAGGGGAAATAATAAAGCAATGGACTCACATAGATGAGTAGGAGGAAAGTATAGTAATTATGTAAATGTGTAATACTGAGGTGAATTACTTATGAAATAAAAGGCATAACCTCACAGTATGGCTGTAGACTAAAAGTTGAATGAAATAACATCTGTGTTATGAAAACCATGCTTGACAACATGACTACAGTGTTGAGACAATTCATTTTACTTCTTTCCTCAACAAGTTTTGATAGGGACCCGCACTTTGTTATGTGGTCGTTCTGCCATCAGTTCTGCATCTATAATACTGATGACTTTATTTATTTAGTTCATTATTTATATATGCTTGTAACACACGCGACATAATAGAAATAACATGACACATATAAAGCGTAACAGATAATAAAAAATACAGAAATAATACTAATAATAATAATAATAATAATAATAATAATAATAATAATAATAATAATAATAATGAAAGACAGAAAAAGGAAATGCCAATAACACTGTCCCCAAGCTATACTGTTCAGCTGTATTTGATAACTGCGTTTAAAGGGCTGTATCTCCAAGGTTGTTTTAACATATTCTCATAAAATGTTCAGCAGACAATACTGGCACAATTACTTATCACTATCTTTAAAGTCTGGTCTGAAGATAACTTCCAAGGCAAAAAAGGAAAAGTAGTACCTTGATTTTTAATTAAAAGTATCATAATGCAATCTTTATATCATAGCAGTCAAAAGTAATGAAAAATGTCACTTTTACGCACCCACGCATTGCCTTTTTTAAATCTATAGTCACAATAGCACTATTACTTAATGCATTTAGTATATGTTATGCTGCAGAGAATGTAGAGGAATGTTTTAATTTTAAATTAAATGTTTTGTAAATGTTACAGAGTAAAGATAATGCTGACCTACTTGTAGAACCTTGTAATACTGGGCTAGGAATCCATAAAACTGACATTTTCTAACAAAATTCACATGAAAACAGCGCATGATCCTTTACTACAGAATGCAGTTAGTCAATGATTTCAGATTTTAAGATGTGCACATTTTATTTTAGCATAATATGTATCACTACTTAAAACAAATATAAGCTACACACACACACACACACACACACACACACACACACACACACACACACACACACACTTGTTAATAATATCAGAACTTTTACAATAACAAAACTGGGAACACATATGCAAGGTGGGGGGGGGGGGGGCAGAAATAACAAAAACAAGTGATGGGCTCTGTTAACTTATTCATCAGTATGTAAAACACTGTACCTGCATTTCTGTGCTCTCATTTTCTTTGCCTTGTCTGTAGACGGGCCTTTATTTAAGGCAAAGCTTGCATGTGATCTGTGTCATGTGTTTGCTGCCTCTACTCCATAGCATAGCAGCTTTCCAAGTTCTGCTGTCTAGAAATTGTAAAGTCATTTTTCCTGACCACAGATGTGAACATCATATTTCTTTTAGCTATAACATAATGTTTCCCTTTGAAATTTTAATTTACTAAAGTAAATGTTTGGATTAACGTTACCATATAAGAAATAAATGGTCAACATATACTAGCATTTAATTTTTCTGTTGACACATGTTGATATACTCAGTTAATTATGGGAATATACATTCCCTTCAGTTGCTTTTCCCTGTGGAATGTGTTGCTACTGTCTTCTAAAGAGGTATCTGTGCCAATTGATTTCTGGAGAAAGCGTGAGAGTTTTCTGAGGACAAAAATAAATAAATAAAGAATTTGCTCCTGTATGTAAGATTTCAAATTATTTAAGATTTAAAATGAACATATTGGGAGTGTGATATGAAGGTACTGAGATGTGTACACCTCTGTGTACATGTTGTGGCACAGTTTTGGTATTTAGATACTGCCCTCAGACAGTGATCACTGTGCTCTAACATAAAGACATGGAGCACCTCGTAGGGCTGGCCCTGAAGCTATGATTAGTACTAATGAGCCAGTCTGTGAGAGTGAAGGCATATTTTAATTACCTCAGGGAACTGCCTCTAGGAAGGAATCTATATGCTGAGAGATTCAAGAAACTGCCCATCCATATAGATCAGCACTGCTGCCTCCACTACAGTGTTGTATTGAATGTAGCAAAAAGGCATTGTGCAGCTACCTACCGCAACCATGGTATGGGGATCGAGAGGTGGGGGGAGACACTAGGCATGAACAATACATTCAGTGTAACTGCCTGCATTCTGCCGGCATCTTTATGGGGATCACGGGATGGGTGGAATAACTATACACCAAGGATTCATTCAGTGTAAGTGTCTAATGGTACTGGCATCAGTACAAGGATTAAGGGGGGCACTAGATACCAGAGATACATTCAATGTAAGTGCCATAATGGCAAAATCACTGCACACCAGGGATACATTCAGTGTAAGTGCCATAACTGCATGGACATCACTTTGATGCTCAAGGGTGTTGGGAATACTAGACCCAGGGATTCCACAAATGTGTCATAACCCCACATAAACTATTCATGTGCTTGAGGGGAGAAGTCATGGGACCAGTACATAGACTGTGGTCTGTGTGTGTGTGTGTGTGTGTGTGTGTGTGTGTGTGTGTGTGTGTGTGTGTGTGTGTGTGTGTGTGTGTGTGTGTGTGTGTGTGTGTGTGTGTGTGTGTGTGTGTGTGTGTGTGTGTGTGTGTGTGTGTGTGTGTATGTGAGACAGAGAGACAGAGAGAGAGAGAGACTGTGTGGGAGAGTGAATGTGAGGGTCCACTGCAAGCCAATCCCTACACAAGCAGTAGTTTGCTATGGAGATGTGCAGATAAGCAATTCAGTGACATGCAAAATAGTCAATAACAAGATCTTTCCTCATTGTGGTTAACATGTCTTTGAATTACAAATCCCCTCATCACAGGAGCAGTGCCTTTTTAGCAAGAAGGTCCTACAATCATTCTCTGGTATTGTATTCTCAATTATTCATCTTTGCTTGCATGTTGAACTAATGCAGCACATCTTCTTTGTAAGCTCTGTAGTATATTATGCTGTGTTTACTGTATTTTGCCATGCCATCACTTTTATTATGTTGAATACATTTGGCCTGCACCTTTATGACTGATGATGTTATGCCTTACTTTATCCTAACAACGTTACTTCCGAATAAAGTACCTTATACCTTTATGAAGCTTAATGCAGACTACAGTGGTACTCTCCACAGGAGACTTGTTGTACTCCCAATGCATTGCTAATCTCTGGAAAATTTTTCTAATCTCTGGAAAAGTATCCCCATGCAAATAAAACTCTCTGACAAACTCAGTAGTTTTAAACCACTGCTTAAACATCTTAACCAATCGTGGTCATGTACATACTCATCACAGGGTTAAAACTTTTTCAGCATACAATACTATCCAAATGCTCTCCTTAAACATGATATTGCTAACATCTTACTGAGATGACAAAACAGTTTTTAGACATAACTGCTGTCTGTGCAGTCCACTAAGTTGCATGTGTGCTTTTTCTTTAATAACTTCCACCTCTGTAAAATCTTAATGTGTATGTATAAATGTAACTGCTGTTTGTGTATAAATGTAAATAGAAATGTAACTATTTTGTGTTTAACAGGAACTTAGTGTAATGCAATGTAAGTAAATGGAGCTTTTCTCCCCGAGCCTCTGCTGAAAATGGATATTATCCAGTCAGACTTTCCCAGTAAACAAAGACAAATAAATAAATTAATTAGTCAGTTTGTAGTATGCCAAGATAAAAATAGGAAGAACCTTAGATGAAGTGGAGTCATTTGGGTTTGGAGAGTGTTGAACAGTGATATGCTTTTTGATGAAACAGAGTGGCAAAAATGCATAGATTGTTGCACATGGTTCACAGAGATTTTATTTTCTTTGAGGAATTGTTGATGACAGATAAATCATACTCCAATTGTGGGAGCAGAACTCTTTGCACATGGCAAGTTTTCTTGGTGGAGAAAGAAAGTAAGATACTTTCTTATCCCAGAAAAGTAGACTATTACTATAGTGATTGACTGGTGTCTATTGTTTCTTGGTCTGAGAGGGAGATGGTATAATATGAGGGATTTTTAGCTATCCTTTGAGTGATAATAAATGCCATGGCCTTTATTTTCTGTGTAACTTCAGAATCATGTTTATTAGTGGGACCAATGTCAAATCTGTCCTTATCTGCTAGTCACCACCAGTGTATCACAAGGCTCTATCCTTGGTCCCCTCCTCTTTAACATTTTCACCAACACCCTCTATACTTTCACACAATAAGCCACCCTAATATAATGCACACACGATTCCACTCTCATTTGCACATTTGACAGCATAGTACACCTCCAAAAAATAACTTAGAACACATTAAAAGCCAATGAAATAAGTAATTATAACTCACAACTCATGCTCAACCCAAAACAGACAAAACTATTACTTTTTCCCCAAATCTCTCTCTCATGAAAAACAAAATTTGAAGTCCTGTCTTTTGATAATACAACCATGGAAGTCACTTCTGACAGGAGAATATTAGGAATGATAGTGGATGATAATCTTACCTTTGACCGGCATATAAAAAATTGCATAAAAAAACTGATCAAAAACTAGGGTTGTTTCACAGAGCCCAAAACTTTCTCAATGATGCAACTAAAACGACACTTCCCACTACTTATTTCTGCTCTACTCTTCTTTATGGCACTCCCATCCTTACTAAGCTCCAGGCTTCAAAAAAATTAAAACTTGGACAATGCTATAACAAAGTTGCTAAATTTGCAGCACATATACCTTTCAGAACCCACCACTGTATAGCACTGAAAAGCCTAAACTGGTTAGAACTGTCATATCAACTAACATATACATAACGTCTTACTCCTATAAAATTATCCAGCATCCATCTACCTGTCCCGTACTAAAAACATTCTACACAACTATGTTCCCAGTCAGTCATTGCAATCCAGTGACCAAAAACACCGTCTGTCTACAAAAACTAGCAATCAGCTGGGCATTGTATGTACTCATTCAAGGTTGCTAAGGCCTAGAACTCCTTACCTGTATCCATCAGGTCTATATCCTCCCTCCCATCTTTCAAAACTACTCTGAAAGACTTCCTAGCTAAAATCTGACTCTGTTCTTGCTCAAAACCAGGATAAACTGTATCCCTAAATGTGAACAAGTACCTTTTCATTCCTTATACCTCCTTACTCTCCCTTCGTCACTTACTTCTTTACTGCTGTCTAAGTCTCTTCCCTATCTTTATCTCTAAAGATATCATAAGGCTGTTTTTCCCTCCCTTCATATTGCAATTCCTGTTTGTATTAGGCTAACTTATCTCGTAATTTCTCTACAAACTCTCTAAATTTCTTTAAATATTAAATGATTGTCATATACCTTGTATTGATTCTTAACAAATGTTTTTACAGTATGTCTATTATTTAAACTGCACATGTTTTTGTTTTATTTTTGAGGATTGTACAATTGTTGTTCTTAAAATGTTTTGTAATAATTTGGAGCCTTTCTTCCTGGGCCTCCCTGGAAAATGGACTTATACAGTTGGACTTTCCTGGTAATGAAATGACAATAAGTTTTGTTGTTGTTTGTCTTTCGGCTTTCCCCAGTTAGGGGTCGCCACAGCGGAACTCCGGTCCGCTTTTTACGATCGTCGAGGAAATAAATAAATACAATTAGTCGCGACTGGTGAGAAATACCCCTTTCAGGGCAAATTCATAGCATCTCTTTAGAGTTTATTAAAACACTGAGATATTCTCCAGTACCTACAATGCCTGAATTTGTATCATGAGCTGGTGACAATTGTTAAATTTTGGCAACTAAATCATTACTATTGTAATGTCCTTCCTGCCTCTGTCAAAGCTGGTCAGTTCTTTCTCCTGCTATTGCCTTTACATGTTGCTCAGCTGTGATGCTTCTAAGGAAACTGAGTTTTTTAACTGCAGCAAATAAAATGGCAGTAGACCATCGATGAAATGGCACTTGCAATACAACACATACACTTAAGATATCAAGGAACTAATGGAATTTCTTGTAACTTATACCAGCAGACTTGTTCCCTCTCCTATGAATGCTTAATGCAAGTAAAATTTAACACACCTGTGGAGATTGCTCTGCTAGTCTTTTGCTACCTGCTCTTTTTTCAAATGCAGCTTAATTATCGGTGCTTTTTTCTTCTATCAGTTGGAGCAGACAACACATGTAGCATATCTTTCTATTATGCCTTATTAGTAGTGAGTTGTGTGTTTTTAAATAAAAGTTTTTCGGTGTAATATGGAGTCAGGCAAAGCAGA